>NC_090243.1:22466704-22739204 GCF_024489055.1 Chanodichthys erythropterus
ATCATCTATGGAACTCGTATGAAAATACATTTGAATACGTCACATTACACAACAATCAAGAGGGATTGTGGGAAAAAAAATGGCACAATTCACATCTCTAGTGGGTATTTTCATCACGTCTACTGTAGGAAACTGGGTCACGAACGAAAATGAAAACTACTGCTCTGACAGAGATGTTTCTCCTAAAATACTTTAGGAAAGAGACAAATTCTTCCGATCATTTGATGAAAAAATATTGATTTTCATATTTGGGATCTCTGACTTTTGACTGTAATTTACTTAAAGCACAGCTTGAGACATTATTGAGGTCTATTCAGGAGAAAAACAATTTAAATGTATAAGTGTCTAGAAGTAATAATTGAGATTGAAAAGAAATACTTCATCTAATAATGATCATTCTGCCATCATTTACTCTCCCTCATGTCGTTCAATCCTTTTTAACTTTCCTTCTTATTTAAAACACAAAAGAAGCTATTTTGAGAAATGTCAAACATTCTTCAAAAGATCGACATTAGGGCAGAGTAAATGACAAATCATGTTTTTGGGTGAACTGTTCCTTTAAAGATCTCTCATGTGATTTTTCTGTCCTGTGCGCAGGCCTGGATCCACAGGCGCTCATGGTGAACGGGTTCGACTCTCCGGTGAGCTTCTACTGTGACGTATGAGCATGAGAAAGGAGCAGGTTCTCTCAACAAACGCACATGGAGAATCTGAAGGTAAAACAGTCTTTGCTCAGACAATGATTCAGCTCATGGTCATGCACAAAGACACAAACAGAGAACACACACATATACACGAATGCATCTTACCTCTCCTTTAGCCGGAGAAAAGCAGTGAAAGAATCGTCCTATCAACTAGATCATCAATAAGAGGGGAAGAAGAGAAGAGCGGCTGATCTAACCGAACGTCACGTTCATGCTTCAGCTGTCTGTCTGCTGTTAGTCTACTGAATGAGATGATGGATGATATGAAACATCATCTGTGCATGAATATCGGCAGAAGAGCTTAATGCATTAACCTTACTATAAAGTGTTACCAAAATATATATAAACTACTGAAGCTGAGAGATTCTGCCGATATTCAGAATAGATTCTTAAGTGTTTATGCTTCATCCCCAACTATCTTGATTACACCCAAACTATCTGTCATGTGGTTGTCAATATCTGGTTTGTGTCGATTGTGACCCAGTGCGACCCGCCCGAAGCAGAATCAGATTCATCTGACAGATCGATCGACACCAGAAACAATGACAACGATAAACACTGAACACAAAACACTGATTCGTAATGTTTCATTTCAGTTTGAAAGGGTGGCAGTGTGTGTGTGTGCTGATGATACAGACACATTTACATGCAGAAGTCCCTTACAAGATCAAATGACATGTCATTAAGCCTCATCATGCAGTGTGTGTGTGTGTGTGTGTGTAAGTGTGTGTGTTTCACGTGTACCTTTGCATGATGGAGGTCGACTCCATACATAGACAGTTTCTTTACATTCTCCAGAAAATGCATCTCAGCTTCGGCAGGCGTCATTCCTCTGAGAGACACAAACACAATCGCACTGCATCATGGGATCATGTATCAGCACAGTTACGTTTGATTAAAATTATTCACAAGGCTTCCTAACCCTAATACTAACTATTAAGCAAGAATAAGATTTTAAACATCAGGATTTGAAGTTATTAAAGGGTTAGTTCACCCAAAAATGAAAATTCTGTGATTAATTACTTACCCTCATGTCGTTCCACACCTTCGTTTTGATGAAATCCAAGAGGTTTATGACTCATATAATAATATAATCAACACTTTCAAGGTCCAGAAAAGGTACTAAAGACATCGTTAAAACGTCATGTGACTGCAGTGGTTCAACCTTAATGTTATGAAGAGACGAGAATACTTTTTGTGCGCAAAAACAACACAAAAATAACTTTATTCAGCAATCTCTTCTCTTCTGTGTCATTATCCTTATGCAGGTCACGCAGTAATCACAGTGAAGCTTCCGTGTTTCCTGAACGCTGGCTCAGTATTGGCCAAAGCTGATCACGTGATGCAGGAGCCGGCCAATAATGAGTCGGCGTTCTGACGTAAGAACCTGGAAGAGCTGGACGTAAACAACGTTTTGTTTTTGCGCACAAAAAGTATTCTCGTCTACGGAAGAGGATTAGGGCCAAGCAATAATAAAAAAAATAAAACCATCTCGAGATTAAAGTTGTTAAATTTAGAGAAAAAACTCGTTGAATTTCGAGAAAAAAGTAGAAATAAAATGTTGAGAATAAAGTCATTAAATTACCAGAAAAAACAAGTTAAATTTCGAGAAAAAAGTCGAGATAAAATGTTGAGAATAAACTCATTAAATTATGAGAAGAAACTCATTAAATTACGAGAAAAAAGTCATTAAATTATAAGAACAAATACGAAATTTAACAAATTTGTTCTCGTACTTAGGTTTACTCTCAACATTTTATCTCGACTTTTTTCTCGAAATTTAACGACATTTTTCTCATAATTTAACGAATTTGTTCTCGCAATTTAACAAATTTTTTCTCGTAATTTAATGACTTTATTCTCAACATTTTATCTCGACTTTTTTCTCGTAATTTAACAACTTTAATCTCGAGATGGTTTTATATTTTTATTATTGCTTGGCCCTAATCCTCTTCCGTACTCGTCTCTTCATAACATTAAGGTTGAACCACTGCACTTCTGAATTATTTTTAGCGTGCTCCAAGGTGGTTGCCAGGGTGTTGCTATGCAGTTGCTAAGGTGTTCTGAGTGGCAGCTAGGATGTTGCTATGCAGTTTCCGAAGTGTTTGAGTGATTTTTATTGAGTTCCTAGGTGGATCCCAGGGTGTTGCAATGCCGTTGCTAAGGTGTTCTGAGTAGTTGCTAGGGTGTTGCTATGCAGTTGCTAAGGTGTTCCTAGGTGGATACCAGGGTGATGCTATGCCATTGTGAAAGTTTTCTGAGTGGTTTTATTGTGTTACTAGGGTGTTGCTATGCAGTGGCTAAGGTGTGTTTTTAGTGATTTTTAGAGTGCTTCTAGGTGGTTGCAAGGGTGTTGCTATGCAGTTTCCAAGGTGTTTGAGTGATTTTTATTGAGTTCCCAGGTGGATCCCAGGGTGTTGCAATGTTGTTGCTAAGGTTTTCTAAGTAGTTGTTAGGGTGTTGCTATGCAGTTGCTAAGGTGTTCCTAGGTGGATGCCAGGGTAGTGCTTTTTTAGAGTGTCACATGACTGTTTTAACAATGTCTTTAGTACCTTTTCTGGACCTTGAAAGTGTTGATTATATTATATATAAGTCATATGCCTCTCGGATTTCATCAAAAATATCTTAATATCTTTATCTGAAATGAGCTGAATAATGACACTGCTTTCGCAGATAACATAAATGCTTTAAGAATGTTTCTCTAACGTTCCCATTAAGTTATAAAAAGCTTATTTCTGAAAATTTTCTGAAACATTCTGAATCAAGTAGAAACATTAAAAAACATTAGATGAACGTCCAACAAACATTCCATGAATGATGCATAAATAATGTTTTTGTGCTAACGTTTTGAGAACATTAGATAATGAACGTTCTATTAATGTTACTGGCAGAACTTTGCCAGAACGTTAGACTGAAATCACATCATGAACACAGAAGCAGGAGGACGAGATTCACTTGTAGTTCTTGTGCAGGTCCATGATTTTCTCCTCCATCTCTTTGGTCTGATGAGGCGCGAAACGAAACTCGCTGACGTATTCGGATCCGTACTCGTCCGGGTCGTGATCGCCCAGCTCCGACTGAACCGTGTACGAACCCAGAACCGTGTGAGTGGCGAACGAACACGGCAAACGGCCCGATATGATGTCATCCCTCAGCTGTAAACACAGGTAATATCTGACAGACAAGACACGGATTAATTTAATACTTCCTTAGTTATTATTTTTCACTGCTTTTTATACTGCGAATGAGTCCGACCTGGTGATGTCTTCGGACAGCAGCGCTGGCTCAGGAGGGTAAAACTTCACATTGAATGAGAAATTCCAGGCGACACCTGAAGAGAAAAACAATCGAGCTCAAACACAGCACACATGCAGACAGGACGGATGTTTATCTCCCGAGTATTTCACCTCTGATCTGCTTCTTCATGTCTTTGGCAGGATCCAGCCAGTTCTGAAATGAAGCGTTCAGATGAGTCACGACTCACTGAATCAGTGTTCAAAGCTTCATTGCGTCTGTATGAACGTAAATGTACCTTCTGATTCTCCACATCACGGAATGTGATGCCGAAGTAATCTTTCTCCAGAAGATTGAGATGTTCACAGACTTTGTCGAACAGAATCTGACCTTTATCACGCTTCTGTGGAGAGAGAAATGTTAAAAATAAACTCAGCATGATCACACGCACTGAAAACCTCTTACAAACCTTTATTTATCTCTGAACAAACCTCTGAAAGATACCTTTCTGACTCAAACTCTCCGCCTTTAAAGATCTACAGACGCAAATAGATCAAGTGCAATAAAATAAACAGAAACATTTAATTCTCTCCTGTACAAGCTCTGGATCTGTCTGTCTCACCTCCACCACGCAGGTGTAGTCGGAGCCGTCCAGCAGCGTGATCTTGCACTGCATGTTCTTGGGTTTCTTGGTCACTTTCACAGGAGATCGGGTCAGTTTACTGGAGGAGGACCAGTGGGAGGCGCCGTCTTCCTCGGACGGCTGGTGATTGGCTTTCCCCTGCGGGACTCCGCCCACCTCACGCTCCCCGGCCTGACCGTCAGAGAGAAACACACAATGATACACTGACACCTGTGTGTGTGTGTGTGCAATCAGACAATGGTACCTGTTCTTTCCTGACAGGTGTGCTGTGGGCAGCGGCAGGAGGAAGCTGGTTGTCGAGGGGCGGGGCTGAATGGGGCGGAGCCGCGCTGGCTCCCTGCTGCTCTGCTTTACTTTCTGGTTCTGTCGTCATTTCAAATCAAACTGTGATCAAAGCAGAGACGAACACACATCAACACAAGGACTAAAACATGAACTATTCCTTTAAATATGACAACTCAGCATCTCCAGCTGACCTTTGACCTCCGTAAATATGGATGTGATTCTGCTCACACCAATCAGGTAAGAAGAATTTTAACATTCATAATCCACCAATTCCTGTTTATGTGACCATTAAGGATCATGAATATTAATGTTCACTTTGTCTTTCCTCTGGAGGACAGTGTTTAACATTGATCTGCTCGGATCAAAGGCATTATGGGAAACATGACAAAGGTAAAGTTGAGATGCACACAAACTCTTTTATAGCTCGACGAATGCATCTGTATCATGCAAGCAGACAGAGAACTCTGGGATAGATCCAAAGAGCAGAAAAAGATCAAATGAGAGAAAAGTGAGAGAATCCCATCAGATGAGGAAGATGAAAGCTCTTCATCACATCTGACGCCACATCAAACAGTGCAAACAGGAAGCCAGCCGCTGCGCTTCCTGTCCTTCATTAGAATGCCTCTTTCATTTCTGCAGAGGACAAATATAGAATCTGCCACTGTGGGACTTGAGCATGTGTGTGTGTGTGTGTGTGTGTGTGTGTGTGTGTGTGTGTGTGTGTGTGTGTGTGTGATCTGAGACCGTCCTGCGTGAGCTGAATGAAGAATCAGTGTTCAAATCCTGAAACAGGAAGATGCTCATCAGTGACTCGATTGGTGTCGTCAGCTGCTGGACTAGATCTTCTGAAGAGAGCATGAGGTGTTTACCTGTGTTGGGGGAGTAAGGGTGGTTGCCAGGGTGTTGCTATGCAGTGTTAATGTGTTTTAACATGTTCCTATATGGTTGCTTGGGTGTTGCTATGCAGTTAATATAGTGTGTTCTGAATTATTTTTAGCGTGCTCCAAGGTGGTTGCCAGGGTGTTGCTATGCAGTTGCTAAGGTGTTCTGAGTGGCAGCTAGGATGTTGCTATGCAGTTTCCGAGGTGTTTGAGTGATTTTTAGTGAGTTCCTAGGTGGATGCCAGGGTGTTGCAATGCCATTGCTAAGGTGTTCTGAGTGATAGCTAGGGTGTTGCTATGCAGTTGCTAAGGTGTTCCTAGGTGGATGTCAGGGTAATGCTTTTTTAGAGTGTTGTTAGGGTGTTGCTATGCAGTTGTGGTTTTTAGTGTGTTCCTAGGTGGATGCCAAGATGATGCCATTGTGAAAGGTTTTATTGTGTTACTAGGGTGTTGCTATGCAGTGGCTAAGGTGTGTTTTTAGTGATTTTTAAAGTGCTTCTAGGTGGTTGCTAGGGTATTGCTATGCAGTTGCCAAGGTGTTTGAGTGATTTTTAGTGCGTCCCTAGGTGGATGCCAGGGTGTTGCAATGTTGTTGCTAAGGTGTTCTGAGTGGTTGCTAGGGTGTTACTATGCAGTTGCTAAGATGTCCTTAGGTGGATGCCTGGATTGTGCTTTTTAGAGTGTTGTTAGGGTGTTGCAATGCAGTTGTGGTTTTAGTGAACTCCTAGGTGGATGCCAAGGTAATGCTATGCCTTTGTGAAAGTGTTCTAAGTGGTTTTATTGTGTTACTAAGGCGTTGCTATGCAGCAGCTAAGGTGTTCAGAGTGTGTTTCTGATTGTTGAAACACTCTTCTGATTCAACTATTGTGAAATTAGCAGTGAAATGTTTCAACATGACTGCAAGAGAACAAAAAAACACACACTGAGATGTCTTTAAAATCTCAATTGTTTCTCCAAGACATTGTTGAGATTGATAGCAAATGGAGACTGAAGACTGACTGAAGTCTCCTCAAGACTCCAGTAATTTCACATGTCTCCTCAAATCTGCAATAAAAGGTCAGAGATCCTAATATGAACTCAAACATTTATCATTTTATAGCTCTAGACTTTTACAGGATGACAACTAGTGACTCATGTGTTTCTGTTTTATTTCTCATAAGTAAACTACAGTGACTCACCACAACCTCAAACCGAATCAAGACCTCAAGAGATGCGCTCCAACTTCAGCGGACTGCAGGACCAATCAAATTTAACACCACATGAAGCTGAGTTTCTCACTCCTCAGATGTCACATAACTGACACACTGCATGAGTGGCGGTCATCAATCAAACACCTGCATGTGATCTTCAATAACAGAGACGGTCAGAGCAGCGGGACACGAGACACTCACATCTCTACAGGGACGAGACATTCATATTTCAACACTCCAGACGCTGCAGAAGCCCACACTCATACTGACATTTTCTCCACACGAGCAAACAGAGAGCTTCAGTCTATGAGCGGGATGTTTTCCCTCCACACTGTGAAATCAATTCTGGATTATTAGGGAATATTACTAATGAGTCACGGACCATAATTAGAAGACAGAAGACAAATCTACTGAAGGCTTTTAGATGAATTAGAAAGAATTAAAATGGCGATGACGTGTGGAAACAGATTTTAGCAGTTTTTGTGAAGATTCAATTATTGATTCCCAGAAGCACTAGGAGCTCAGCAGACTGTTCAATCAGAAACCTACAATTACTGAACTAGATTCTGAGTCACACTGGACTGTGCAAAACTCACCGCTCTGATGCGGCTGGTTGCCAGGGTGTTGCTATGCGGTTGCTAGGGTGTTCTGAGAGGTTTGTAGTGTGTTGCTAGGTGGTTGCAAAAGGTATTCCTAGGTGGTGTTCCTATGCAGTTCCCTATATCTTCTAAATGTTTTAGTGTGTTCTGAGGTGGTTGCTATGGTGTTGCTATGCAGTTGCTAAAGTGTGTTCTGAGTGATCTTTAGTGTGTTCCTAGTTGGTTGCTCTGCAGTTGGCAAAGTGTACTGAGTGGTTTTTAGTGTGTTGCTAGGTGGTTACCAGGGTGTTGCAATGCCGTTACCAAGTTGTTCAGAGTGGTTCTTAGCTTGCTGCTAGGTGGTTACCAGGGTGTTGCAATGCAGTTGCTAAAATGTTCTGAATGGTTTTTAGTGTGTTCCAAGTTGGTTCCTATGCAGTTACTACATTGTTCTGAGTGTTTTTTTATTGTATTATTAACTAGGTGGTTTCTAGGGGGTTGCTATGCAGATACTAAAGTGTGTGTGCTCTGAGTGGTTTTTAGAGTGTTGCTAGGTGGTTGCCAGGGTGTTGCTATAATGTTCTGAATGGTTTTAGTGTGTTCTGAGGTGGTTGCTATGCAATTACTAAGTTGTTCTGAGTGATTTTTTTTTGTATTACTAGTTATTTCTAAGGTGTTGCTATGCAGTTGCTAAAGTGATTGTTCTGAGTGGTTTTTAGTGTGTTTCTAGGTAGTTGCCAGGGTGTTGCTGAATGGTTTTTAGTACGTTCCAATGTTGTTGCTATGGTGTTGTTATGCAGTTACAAAGTGGTTCTGAGTGATTTTTTTTATTACTAGGTCGTTTCTGAGGTGTTGCTATGCAGTTGCTAAAGTGTGTTCTGAGTGGGTGGTTGCCATGGTGTTGCTATGCAGTTGCTAAAGTGTTCTGCATGGTTTTTAGTAGGGTGTTTCTAGGTGGTTGCCATGGTGTCATGAGTGATTTTTTTGTGTGTTCCTAGGTAGTTTCTATGCAGTTGCCAAGGTGTTCTGAGTGATTTTTTGTGTGTTACTAGGTTGCTAGGGTGTTGCTATGCGGTTGCTAAGTTGTACTGAGTGTTGTTTCTTTTATTCTTTAATACATAGAGTGAGAGATTTTCACATCATCATCAGCACTAGTAATGGTGATGAATGACTCAATAAACAGCACTTTGGAGTTTAAATCTCAACTCAAATCTGTTTCTGTTGTAAACATGTGACCCATTCCTACAGTAGCAGCTTCACAGATCTCATTGTAAATGACTCTGCAGATATTTAGAGGTTTCTGTGAAATTCAGCTGTCAAAACGCACAAACCCATGACAGCACACTTGTGAATTGATGAGTGTCATGCTCATTCAGACGTGTGTCATCTCTCAGACACGCTTCCTTACAAAACTGTACCGTGGTGTAAACGGTCTCTGTCAAAATACCAGTTAATATAGTGTCAGTTTTACTACCATGAAGTCACAATAAATTCATATAAAATTATCCTCAAACAGTGTGAAATGCATCATAATCCTTGATTTCTTTGTTGCTGATGACGGTGGTGTTACCAGTCTTACTATAGTATTTAAGTAGAACCTATGGTGACCATGATGAATTTTTGTAAATGATACAGTATATACAGATATATAAATGCAGAAGGATGCATTTATGATAGTCACAGACTAAATTTCTCATATTTAAGACACTGAGAATTCATAAATGCTGCATTGAGATTTAATATTTCAATAATTTAACAACACATTCACATGTTCACGGTTCTCTGGTTATTTTTAATCATTTATTTATTTATTTTAATTTTACATTTTTATGATTTCATTATTAGCTTTTAATCATGTTTGGGAAACACTGCCCTAAAACATCACCCTAACACGATGAAACCAACACAAAACCGCAAAATGATTTCATATTTTTATAGCATTATTACCATAAAAACATACCATCAAACTGTAGCACAGATTATAGTTATAACCCTCAGATTCACCCATGAACTGCCACAATGGTTTGTTCTGGTTTTTGATCTGAGTATCTGGTTTAAATCTAGTCTGTTAGTCCTTGAGACGTGTCTTTGTCTCTCTGCAGAGGACACGCCAAAGGCTCTCAGCCAATCAGCTGCTCCGATACAGCCGTGTGTCTTTAAGAGCTTCCTGCACAGCTGAGGAGTGCCGGACGCAGCGAACAGCCACTTAAAATCGCACCGGCTCAAAACGTCTGTCCTAAACTCTCCATTCCTCTCTGACATCTAGAACACGACAGTGACAAATAAACCCAACACTGACACAGGAGCAGCTGCTGGACGCAGTCAAATGACCCTCAATGCATTATTCATGAGTCCAGTAGTCCCGCCCACAGGGAAGAATAATGCTTGAAGGGAAAAGACTATTTATTATTGTGATAGACAATTAGTGTTGGCAGATCAAACCTGACACTGATAAACCACAGAAACACCTCACTGACATGATCATAAATAACAACAATAATTCCACCGCACATTAGATGTGTTTGAGTAAGAAAGAACAAAGACAAAATATTTGCTTTATTTACAATTAGAGCTACAAGACGGTCTTGTAGCTCTAATTGTAAAGTCAATAAGTGAATCTCACATCGTTATTTTCATGACAATTAAGTACACCTGATTCTCAATACTCTAAAGCCAATAAACATTATTTATAAAGTAAAATATGTATATATTTTGGCAGAATTTGTTGTACTACCTTTAATTCATGTGAATATAATTGTCAAAAATAATTTTATTACACAGTAATGAGAACATAATGTGAATCACCATTGAAAATAATGACAACTATAAATGTAAAGTAAAAATCTAGACGTATTACACTATGCGGTTGCCAGGGTGTGGCTATGCAGTTGCTAAGGTGTTCTGTGTGGTTTTTAGTAGGGTGTTCCTAGGTGGTTGCTATGGTGTTCTGAGTGATTTTTAGTGTGTTCCTAGGTAGTTGCCATGGTGTTGCTAGGGTGTTCTGTGTGATTTTTAAAGTGTTCCTAGGTGGTTGCCAGGGTGTTGCTATGCAGTTGCTAAGGTGTTCTGTGTGGTTTTTACTAGGGTGTTCCTAGGTGGTTGCTATGATGTTCTGTGTGATTTTTAAGGTGTTCCTAGGTGGTTGCCAGGGTGTTGCTATGCAGTTGCTAAGGTGTTCTGTGTGGTTTTTACCAGGGTGTTCCTAGGTGGTTGCCATGGTGTTGCTATGCAGTTGCTATGGTGTTCTGAGTGATTTTTAGTGTGTTACTATGTGGTTGTTATGCAGCTGCTAAGGTGTTCTGAGTAGTTTTAGATATCTAGGTTGCCATGGTGTTGCTATTCAGTTGCTAAAGTGTTCTGCATGGTTTTTAGTAAGGTGTTCCTAGGTGGTTGCCATGGTGTTCTGAGTGATTTTTTGTGTGTTACTAGGTGGCTGTAATGGAGTTGCTGAGGTGTTCTGGGTGATTTTTAGTGTGTTCCTAGGTGGTTGCCATGGTGTTGCTATGCAGTTGCTAAGGTGTTCTGCGTAAGTTTTACTAGGGTGTTCCTAGGTGGTTACCATGGTGTTGTTATACAGTTCTTAATGTGTTCTGAGTGACTTTTAAGGTGTTCCTACGTGGTTGCCAGGGTATTGCTATGCAGTCGCTAAGGTGTTCTAAGTGGTTTTTAGGGTGTTACTAGGTGGTAGCTAAGGAGTTGCTAAGGTATAAACCATGTAAATCGGCACTGAGATTGAGAATAATCACAATTATAAACTTTTAGTACATAAAACATCTAGATGCATTACAGTAATGAGAATGAAATGCTTTTGTAAGTAAAGTAATGCAATGAATATAACGTCAAAATGCAAAAACAAAAAAATCTTGATGGAATTAAAATAGGATACTCATTTCCCATATGAAAAACAACATTTTCCTTTTGATTTTAGTGTGAATTATGTGAAATAATTCACTCTAATATATAATGATGGCTTGTTGCTCTCAGAGATGTTCCTAAACACAGAGCGGAGGGAGACTTGTCTGATAACAGTGACGGGAACAAGAACA
The DNA here is from genome assembly GCF_024489055.1 of Chanodichthys erythropterus. NCBI lineage: Eukaryota > Metazoa > Chordata > Actinopteri > Cypriniformes > Xenocyprididae > Chanodichthys > Chanodichthys erythropterus. Next base: position 22,478,266 of record NC_090243.1, read on the forward strand.
ATCATCAAATCTAGGCCGAGTCGAGCAGCGCTCTCATTCTCTGAGTGAATTACAGTCAGAAATAGAAGCTGTTCTTCAGTCTGATCTCAAGAGACGTCTCCTAAATGAAGGACAGACAAACATTTGTACGAGCTGATGAACATCAGTGAATCTCTCTCACCTCTGACACACATTACCAGCCCTTCACCACATGATCATCAAGATTTCTAAGACTGAAATCAAAGAATCACACACACACCTGACACAATACGAGCCACATAATGAATTTGAGCGATAATCACCATCTGCAGCATTTCTGTGAAAACAGCTGAACTACATTACTCACCTTCAAAAAATACACATCAATCCAGTGTAAATGTGATTACAGTAAAAAACAGAACTGATGTCCGATGATTGATTATTGATTAACGACTAGACGTTAGAGTTGTTGTCAATGCTGTGCTTTAATGCCATTATTTACACCCCGCATTTCTGCATATAAATAAATAATTCATGAACATAAAACATGAATATTAATCATCAATTCTATTCCACAAAAAATCCTAAAGGAATGCAATGTAATTATTAAAATAGCAGGGTTTTGACAGATAAGTAAGTTCTTCAGGCCTCATCGCGTCATCACGGCCGTGAGTGACGTCACGCCGGCAGTCCGCGTGCACGCGCAGGCCACACCCACCGCATTGCAGAACCACAAAAAACGAAAACCGGTATCAGCGAAGTTCATAAACTCGCATCATGTGACCACGAAGCCCGCAGATGCACAACGAATCTGCCCGATTGCATCACATACATTACTGAAACGACGCATATAGACGCGGAGAGCGCGCGCGAGGGATTTATGACGCGCCTCATGATGACTGTCAATCAAATTCCACACAAATATAAAACTATTTCTAAGAGCTCTGCTCACCGGTGAAGGACACACACACACACTATAAATGATGCATGTAGTTTTACCCTCACTGCACACGAACACACACACAAGCACGAGACTGAACGGCTGTTTTACCGGCTCTGATGCTGCTGATGCTGCTGCTGCTTCCCGGTGAGCGACCGACAGACTGACTGCAGACACACTCACACACACACACACACTCCCGTACTGCGCATCACACACTCACACAGCTTTATTTAGCCACATGCACTAGAGATTGATTCCTCCCGTAGTAAACGCGTGTAAACTCACCCGTGTCGTGAAGCTCCGGTCACTAGTGTCGGTCTGGTGTGTGTCGGTGGAGTTCAGAGCAGTGCAGAACACACAGGGTTAAATCAATGTGCTGACTCATCACTAATATCTATAGGTCACTGTATTTATCACACACACACACACACCCACAAACGTACTAAAATAGCCTACACTAACATAAAAAAAACTATATCATAAATAAATAAATAATAGTACTATATCATGTTTGGGACATCTTTTGGACATACTGGACGTATAAAAAAAATTGCACATATAATATATATCAAAGGCTGCATCTGAAATCACATACTATATAGTACAGTATGTGACAAGAGAAGTGTCTGAATTCACAGTACTCAAAAAAGAGAAGGCAAAAAGTATATCCCATAATCACATTACTATTAATTTAATTAATTAGTGGGGTAGTAATTTAATTAGGTATTTAATTAGGGCGGGGCAACTTGTCACTCACATGAGATCCACCAATAGCAAACCACAACCATCCAATCAATTCCCCACAGACAAAATCAAGCCCCGCCCTACATTTGTTCTTGTTTGCAAAGCATTTCACTCGGATATACGACACAATAGAGACCAGTGCAAATTTAGGCCTGTCATACTTTTTGTTGTGCAATATATTGCACCAGAAATACTTGCGATATGCGATATTATTGTCATTTTAAGACCATTTTATGCCACTTTGAATATATAATCATAATCTAATACAATACAAATTTTATTTCTATAGCACATTTAAAACAATAATATAATAATATAACCGCATAATACAAGTAGGCCTACACACTTTCAAATGACAATGAACCTAACTCTTAAGAATATTTGAAGAGTTTGGTTCCAAAAAATTGAGTTTCCGCCAAAATCTGTATTGAAAAGTCATTTATTAATTTTGCACAAAATGATGTTATTCTGTCATGTTTTCTCCCTTTCTTTCCAAAACGTGACAAACGCCAGTCTCACTTCTCTGCAGAACGCGATATATCCACTCAACCAATCACAGCGCTCCATTCACGCACTGTAAACATTGAAGGCTTTTTTAAAAAGCCGTTTTTAATACCAATGTACTCGACAAATGTGTTTATTATAACCGTGTGGTGGAGCCAGATACTCTTTAATCTGTAAAGACAAATAATTAATTTATAACATTAACAAGATGACTCGCTGAATTCATTTTGGAAGCGACGGCTGAATGTATTTTTAGTCAAATGCCCGTATATAAGATTAGTATTGACAAAGTTTAGACTCTGTCATATATGTGAATCAACTTACTTTGTTGTGTATTTTCAATATGAAAAATAACTTTTATATTAATTGCATTTTGAAAAAAAAAGGGTCATGTATTTATTGCATTTTGGGGAAAAAAATAATACGTTTTTATAATAAAATTTTTAAAATCAAAATGTAGATTTGAATTTTTAATGTTTTTATAACCAAAAGATGCTATGTGAAAGTTTGAAACAGAAAATAGTGGTTTTCATTTTGCCGCTTTCCTGGTAAAGAAAACACATTTTTACTCAAATGAATCAAAATGGAGTTATTGCGTTTTGGAAGCAAACTCTTCATTTAGATACCGGAATTGGAGTTGGACTCTGCGTTTTAGCGCCACGTCATGCATGAGATGCTACGAAAGACGCGAGTGCAACAGTCAAACAAACACGTTTCCATGGAGAAACAGCGCAGTGGAAACGCGTTCTCTATGAAAACGAACTAGAACAAAAAGAACTTTCCCGTGTGAAACTAGCAGTGAGCGTGCACTATTTCGCACTGTCATGTTTATATTTATAATTTTTAGTGTTTGCAAAAGTACCTACTCAAGAGAGTATGTGATTTCAGACGCAGCTGAAGTGTTAAAGTCAGAATGAAACGGATGTAGCACGTCTTTTCTTCCCTATTCTGTCGTATATCTGAGTGAAATGCTTTGCAAACAAGAACAAATGTAGGGCGGGGCTTGATTGTGTCTGTGGGGAATTGATTGGATGGTTGTGGTTTGCTATTGGTGGATCTCATGTCAGTGACAGGTTGCCCCGCCCTCGTCATCAGAGATTACGCAGCATTATCTAAATCCCTAAATAGAACGAAGCCGACCAACATTTAAATCTCTCAATAGAACAAAACCGAGGTAACAACATAATTCAGCTTTGAAACACACTCTAAACACAGCGCACGGGTTTATCACAAGCTGTGATTTCTGCCATCTGCATCCGTCTGTGATCCTCAGAAGAGCGTTTACACACTCTAACACACATGTCACACAGCAGATGAGACGTCTGGATGGACTCCATACAGCAGAAACTACTACTGCACATCACTCCCTGCTGCCGCTTTAATGCTCGACTGTCTGCTGTGCATGTAGATGAGCCCTGCTGTCTGCACTTCCCATTTCCCATCATGCATCTGCACAAGGACACACAGCAGCATCAGTCTAACAGAGCAGAAGCGGATCATAGATGCTTGAGTTCAGGTCAGCTGTCAATCACATGTCAAACCGTCGCTCTGATTGGCTGCTGTTTTTGAGCTCTTCAGGTTTGGCTTCATTAATGCATCTTCATACACTGATTATCTTCTGAACGGCGGAGAGAGCGTGAGTATGACGTGTGAGAAAACTCATTTGCTGCTTGGCTGGTTTGCGGATGTCGGGAGGGTCGATTGCTCTGTAATCTGGGCCGTCTCGAACTCTAGAGCTTCTCTAAAACAGCTGAAACAAATGCAACACTGAGATACAACGGCTCTGTAAAATACTGACTGTGAGCGAGTGATTCATGAAAGGATTTTCCCAGCTGAGATCTGATGTCTCAAACACAAGCTCGGTATGATGAGTCAGTCATTATTACTGAAATTCTGTTTGATGATGGTGCAGAAATTACACGTCATCGTCAAACATCAGACAGAGCAGAAAAGACAATTACTAGAATAGAGTAAACACACATCTAAATGAAAAACAAGAGCTCTTGTGGTGAGGGCTGGACGGGGGCTTGGGCCAGAGCAATTACCTAGCAACACCCTAAGAACCACCTAGAAACCATTCAGAACAGCCCTAGTAACCACCCAAAATAGTCTAGCAACCATCCAGAACACCCTAGCAACCAGCTAAAAAACATCAGAACAGCCCTAGCAACCACAGAGAAACCATTCAGAACAGCCCCAGCAAACACCTTTAACACCCTAGAAACAGCCCTAGTAACCACCCAAAATCCATTCAGAACAGTCCTGGCAATCACCCAAAACACCATAGTAACACCCCTAACAACCACCTAGAAACCATTCAGAACATCCCTAGCAACCACAGAGAAGATATTCAGAACAGCCCTAGCAACCACCCAGAACACCCTAGCAACAACCCAGAACACCCTAGCAACCATCTAGAAACCACCCAGAACACCCTAGCAATGAGCTAGAACACCATAGCAATGCCAAGGCAACCACCCAGAATGCAATACACTGGCAACCACCCAGAACACCCTAGCAACCACCTAGAAACCACACAGAACACCCTAACAACTACCAAAAAACACCCAGAACACACTAGAAACCATCTAGAACACCATAGCAATGCCAAGGCAACCACCCAGAATGCAATACACTGGCAACCACCCAGAATACCATAGCAACACCCTAGCAACCACCTAGAAACCACTCAGAATACCCTAGAAACCACCCAGATCAACCTAGCAACCACCTAGCAACCACCCAGAACACCCTAGCAACAACCCAGAACACCCTATCAATCACCTAGAAACCATTTAAAACACCCCTAGCTACCACCCAGAACACCATAGCAACACCCCTATCAACCACCTAGAATCCATTCAGAACAGCCTTAGCAAACACCCAAAACACCCTAGCAACACCCCTAGCAAATCACCCAGAACACCCTAACAACCACCTAAAAAACATCAGAACAGCCCTAGCAACCACAGAGAAACCATTTAGAACAGCCCCAGCAACCACCTATAACACCCTAGAAACGGCCCTAGCGACCGTCCAAAACACCCTAGCAACCACCTAGAAACCGCTCAGAACACCCTAGCAACCACCCAGAACATCATAGCAACTACCTAGAAACCACTCAGAACACCCTAACAACTACCAAAAAACACCCAGAACACACTATAAACCACCCAGAACACCCTAGCAACCATCTAGAAACCACCCAGAACACCCTAGCAATGAGCTAGAACACCATAGCAATGCCAAGGCAACCACCCAGAATGCAATACACTGGCAACCACCAAGAACACCCTAGCAACCACCTAGAAACCACTCAGAACACCCTAACAACTACCAAAAAACACCCAGAACACACTAGAAACCACCCAGATCAACCTAGCAACCACCTAGAAAACACTCAGAACACCATAACAACTACCAAAAAACACTCAGAACATACTAGAAACCACCCAGAACAACCTAGCAACCATCTAGAAACCACCCAGAACACCCTAGCAATGAGCTAGAACACCATAGCAATGCCAAGGCAACCACCCAGAATGCAATACACTGGCAACCACCCAGAACACCATAGCAACACCCTAAGAGCCACTCAGAACACCGTAGCAGTAACCACCTAGAAACCACTCAGTACACCGTAGCAGTAACCACCTAGAAACCACTCAGTACAACCTAGAAACAACCTAGAAACCACTCAGAACACCCTAACAACTACCAAAAAACAATCAGAACACACTAGAAACCACCCAGAACAACTTAGCAACCATCTAGAAACCACCCAGAATACCCTAGCAATGAGCTAGAACACCATAGCAACAACCTAACAGCCACTCAGAACACCCTAGCAACCACCCAGAAACCACTCAGAACACCGTAGCAGTAACCACCTACAAACCACCTAGAAACCACTCAGAATACCCTAGAAACCACCCAGATCAACCTAGCAACCACCTAGAAAACACCCAGAATACCATAACAACCCAGATGAACCCATAGCAATGCACAGGCAACCACTCAGAATGCAATGCCCTGGCAACCACCCAGAACACCATAGCAACATACTAACAACCACTCAGAACACCCTAGCAACCACCCAGAAACCACTCAGAACACCGTAGCAGTAACCACCTAGAAACCACTCAGAATACCCTAGAAACCACCCAGATCAACCTAGCAACCACCTACAAACCACTCAGAACACCATAACAACAACCCAGAAGAACCCATTGCAATGCACAGGCAACCACTCAGAATGCAATGCCCTGGCAACCACCCAGAACACCATAGCAACACCCTAAGAGCCACTCAGAACACCGTAGCAGTAACCACCTAGAAACCACTCAGTACACCGTAGCAGTAACCACCTAGAAACCACTCAGTACAACCTAACAACTACCAAAAAACACTCAGAACACACTAGAAACCACCCAGAACAACTTAGCAACCATCTAGAAACCACCCAGAATACCCTAGCAATGAGCTAGAACACCATAGCAACAACCTAACAGCCACTCAGAACACCCTAGCAACCACCCAGAAACCACTCAGAACACCGTAGCAGTAACCACCTACAAACCACCTAGAAACCACTCAGAATACCCTAGAAACCACCCAGATCAACCTAGCAACCACCTAGAAAACACCCAGAATACCATAACAACCCAGATGAACCCATAGCAATGCACAGGCAACCACTCAGAATGCAATGCCCTGGCAACCACCCAGAACACCATAGCAACATACTAACAACCACTCAGAACACCCTAGCAACCACCCAGAAACCACTCAGAACACCGTAGCAGTAACCACCTAGAAACCACTCAGAATACCTTAGAAACCACCAAGATCAACCTAGCAACCACCTAGAAACCACTCAGAACACCATAACAACAACCCAGAAGAACCCATTGCAATGCACAGGCAACCACTCAGAATGCAATGCCCTGGCAACCACCCAGAACACCATAGCAACACCCTAACAACCTCCCAGAATACCATAGCAACCACCTAGAAACCACATTTAGAACACCCTAGCAATGAGCCAGGACTCCATAACAACACCCTGGCAACCACCCAGAGGACTCCAGCAGTGCAGTAGTGGGTTCCACACAGGTGAACACAGTCCACACACAATCATCTGGGTCAGATCATGAACACTGAGTGTAATGTGCTCAGAAGCGTGACGCTGGACGAGACGGTGTGAAGCGTGTCTGCAGTCACAAGCGCTCAGATCAAATGTGATTCAGACGGATTACTGACATGCTGCAAACGCTCTAATCTCTGGCTCTGCTCTAAACCCATCAGGACGGCGAGTGTGTGCCTTCACAGACATGTGCTTCTGATCAGATGATCATAAAGAGCCTCACTCACAGCAGGTCGTCAGGTTCTTTCATTGTAAATGTCCATTACCCATCAAGCATGCTGCATTAAGTCCTTCACGGAGCTGCATTCAAACACTGACGGGGTTACACAGTATTCAATAGCTGGATCGACAGCATCTGTGACGAGTTCAGCTCCGCCTGTCAATCACTCCAAACAAATCAAGATCACATTTACATAACAGGAACAACATTTAAAGAGATCGTTCACCCAAAAACAACATTGGACCCCACTGACCTCCATTCTATAGAGACATTTCTCCAAATATCTTCTTTTATGTTCAGAAAAGCAAACAGGCTTGACTCAACATGAGTAAATGATGTCAGAAATACCTTAAAAAAAACAAGTGTATTCAAGTGTGCTTTTACTTTACTTCTTTTAAACTAAAAACAAGAAAGTAAACTTTCAGTCAGTATGTACCTCTCAGAAACATACTTAAAATTACACTATATTTAGCACATACTTGATCTTTTGATCAAGATATGCTTAAAGGTATAATGAAGTATTCTAAGTGTACTTGGTTTGTAGTTGTGTTTACTCTTGTGATTGAGTAACCTATAAAACGCTTTTTTTCACAGTTTTACATACTGTCATTGATTCATAAAGATATTTTCCTAAGTATGTGATTTTGTGTCAGCTAGTGAATTTACTTCAAATATACTTAAAATATAGTTAAAGGTATATTTCAAGTAAAAAATAATAACTAAATAGGAACAAAGTAGTATACTTAAAGTGCAAAAATAGAATATAAATAGTGAATGATGTTAAGTTCACTTACAAGTATACTTGCGGTATAAATCTGTTGTTTACTGAGAGTATACTTCTAAATGTACTTTCATGAACTAAAAAAATGCGCTACAAGTATTTAACTAGTAAACCATACTATAAGTTCCCTTGTAGTTGTAGTACAAACAAAAACTCACCTAGTTTTGTACACAAAGTTTACTATTGTTACACTTAGAGTATACTTAAACGTAGGGCTGTGCAATTAATCGCAATCGCAAAACAATCGTGATTTGAGCACATGCAATTTCTAAATCACATAAGACTGCAATTTTATTTATTAATTTATTTATATTTTAATTCAGAATATTTTTGAGTATTTTGGATTCAGGAGCAATTTGCATTTGCAAGACCTGTGATTATTGCAACGAAACGGGGCAATACAACAAACCTGTTCCAGCACTTAAAAAAGTGCCATAAAAAACTGTATGATCAATGCATGTCGACAAAGTCTGTCGAAACTAACAAAGCACACCTCAAAGCCAGCCTGAACCGACTGAACAAGTATCCATTGCTCAAGCATTTGCAAGCATCACGCCTTATGAGAAAGGATCCAATCGGCACAACGCGATCACCTAACATATATGCAAGGCATGGTGCCTGCGCACATCGTCTGAAGACTAATACAAACACTCGACAAAAGATGCCATCTCTGTTTATCAAGCTGTTAATACTATGTTATTTAATTGTGAAATGTTTTGTTATGCACTGAATACATTTAGAATGTAGCATATTTGAAAAAGCAAAAACATTAGCCAAAATTGCATGAAAAAAATGCAATATTATTATTTTGTCCATATTGCACAGCCTTACTTAAACATAAACCAATACACTAAAAAGTGGGTCAGTTTAGTCCCAAATAGTATTGAAATAGTACACTTAAAAGTACACTACTAATACATTGATATTAGTATACTTACTACATACAGCACACTTAAAAATATACTTGAGTAAGTATACTTAAGTTTACTTAATATTTTTTTTATCATTTTTGTCCCTAAATGTTCTAATAAAATATTTATAGTCTAATTTATGTATTATTTATAAAATAGTTTCATCTATTTATAGCCACAAGACTTTCTACATTAATATGAGAGACTCAAATAATAGTTTTACTAATTTTTAGTATTTCAGTAGTTCCAACTCATGCACATTTTACTGAATAATTCAAGCGATTACAAACATAACAAGCTTCATATTTCTGCTTATAAACAGTGAGGAACATCTTTATTCATGTTTGTTTTTACAAACCGAAGGATGATCTCCTGTGGTAACCAGCAGCATGTCACGGATGATTTATAGACCTTAACCTCAGAACCAGGAGCATCAGGAGGACGACACACACACACACACACACACTCAGAGTTCAGCATTATTCCCTGAACGGACCAGATGAGACTATGAGCTCAGCTGGAGCAAACCAGAGGTCAGATCAGGCTGTTTGGTCTTCTCAAACCTCCAGCCCAGACTGAAAGCAGATGAATATGAACCTGTGCAGCTGCTCTGACATGTTTTCACACAGTAATGACGGTTGTTCTGCCCACAGAGGCTCTTGATTACAAATGATTTTACATAGAGAACCACTAAACAACCCACACACTCCTCTAAACAGCGCGCTTCGACTAGCATGTGCACACGGTTTATTTCCGTCTCCTTCAGTCACTGTTATCAGACGAGCGACTGCTGACCCAAACGCTCCAGGAATGAACCACATCTCAGACCTGAAACATACATGCAATGCAAACATTTCTAACTCCATGATCTCATGCTGAGCAGTAGAATATATTTCCAGTGTTATCTAGCGAGTTTCTCCTGGTGTTCAGTGTGTTATTAATGATCATTGAGCTGATGTATGATGACAGGACACACACATCACGGCTGTCTGAAATCAAATACTCACTACTAAACCTCTGAACACCAGCGTGAAGATCACATACAGCGAGCAACCGCTGCGGTCAGACGAGAAATAAAGCTTCAACAACACAGACTTTAGATCTGGATCTGGTCTTGAGTCCAACTCTGTGCATTTAATGCACCTTTTGGGTATTTGTCACTTATATATACTTAAACTAAAAGGTTAACTAAAGTTAAAATGAAGGCAAAAAAAATCTAACAATAAAACCTAATTCAAAATATTAATAAATACTGGGACATTTCTGGGAAGTTCAGGAAGCTTATAAGTCATAAATCCAAAAAGATTAAGATTTAATATAGAAAAGAATAAAGCTTTGCTTTCCTAAGGAAAAGAAAATTGATGTTTGAACAAATACACAGATGTGCGTTAAGAGCCGAATCATTGTAGGAAGTTGCTCATTAAAACGGCAGCAGAATCATTTGCATGTAAAATAAATCTGACGTCATCAGACTGAAAGATTCACAGGAATTCAGTCGATGAATCCTGATGTGAAAACATGACTTAATTCACACGTTCACATTTGAGCCTCGTTCGGAGTAAAACGAGAACAAACCTCCAGTTCTGTAAAGCTTGTCGGACAAGTAAAACAAACCCTCAATCTCGTCCAGTGAGCTGAACGTTCACTCCAGCTGGAAGATGTTCAGATTCTTCTATAATTTATGTAATAAATGCATCCAGGAGCTTCCATTCATCTGCATAATGGAGCTCTGGATGTACGTCCAGCTGCAGAACAGACTCTGAGTTATGATCGACGATCAATACTGATTATCTGGCTTTTTGCAGAGCTCAAGTTTCTGGCGCCAGAGCCGCACAACTTCAGTTTAAACCCAAAGAAAACAAGACCTCGGAGAGACACACGGAGCGACGGGACTCTACTTCTGTTTTAATCTCTGGGTTGTAAAACTGCAGCATTTGTGGATTTTAATCCAGAGCAGATCAGCAGATTAAATCTCAGTCAGAGAGGTTAAAATCAGGACACACAGGACGAGCAGCCCAGATGTTTATACTGCATCTGTTTGTTCGCAGTGACAGGGAACGTTGTGGCCAGTAACGTCAATAGAACGTTCGTTCAAAGTTATCTGCTCTTTAATACACTGTGAAAAAGAATTCATTCATTTAAGAGTTCATTGAAATCAAAAATTTGAGTTCATACAATGAAGGCGACTGGTTTAATCAACAGAAACTCAAAATATTGTTACCTGAATCACATTAATTAAGTTGATTTGACAAAAGTAATTTTTTTTTTTACCATATAACGTTTGCAAAACATTTGCACAAAAACGTTATTTATACATTTAACATTTTATTCAATAGTTTTTAAAATGTAACAACTTGTTTCAGAGAACATTCAAAAGTAACGTTCCCATAATGTTTGCGGCATGATAAATGAGCAATATCACACTCGTGGCCGTGCGACATGAATGTATATCGGCAATATGGATAATCACAGCCGTGCTGATATACAGCCATATCGCACGGCTACAAGTGTGATATTGCGATTATACAACAGTTTGACGGCGCGAGTGTGTAAATAAATGAAAATAACAGCGGAGTGTCTTTAAAAACCTACTAAAAAACTACTTCCTTCCGCCACGGATTCAAACCTCAAGTTGACAATTTAACAGCTGAGCCCAAACCTCGTTACTAATTCTGAAACGTCACTTTAGAATTAGTAACGAAAGAACGTTGAGTCGCTTCATTGAAACTCATTACAGTATTATGAGAGAGAGATCGCCCGAGCGAGTGTTTTACCTGCATCTAGCTGATAATCTTCAGATCATTCTTGTATTCATAATCAACATCAGCTTGAATGTCCGCTGAGGAAAGCGATAGCTTTGTCCTTTTAACATTTAAGACATTCCCATGACAGCGCTAGTCACTGCATTTGTAAGCTTCGTCTCGTAAGTCATTTAAAGTAAAAACAGCGTCCTTGTTTCCATCTCAGTCCATTTGAATATAAGTCTTTGGAATTGACTGACTCACTCACTCATAAAGACAGACTTTGCCGCCATCTAATGGCGTATTAATGTAAACCAAGCAAATGTACAAAAGCAGCGCTCTAGTTAGTACAGGATTTAATTTCAATGTAAATATAAAGTTATGAAACTTAAAGGGTTAATTCACCCAAAAATGAAAATAATGTCATTTATTACTCACCCTCATTTCGTTCCACACCCGTAAGACCTTTGTTCATCTTCAGAACACAAATTAAGATATTTTTGATGAAATCCGATGGCTCAGGGAGGCCTGAGCAATGACATTTCCTCTCTCAAGATCCATTAATGTACTAAAAAAACATTTAAATCAGTTCATGTGAGTACAGTGGTTCAATATTAATATTATAAAGCCACCAGAATATTTTTGGTGCGCCAAAAAAACAAAATAACGACTTATATAGTGATGGCTGATTTCAAAACACTGCTTCAGGAAGCTTCGGAGCGTTATGAATCTTTTGTGTCAAATCATGATTCGGATCGCGTGTCAAACCGCCAAACTGCTGAAATCACGTGACTTTGGCGCTCCGAACCGCTGATTCAACACAAAAGATTCATAACGCTCCGAAGCTTCCTGAAGCAGTGTTTTGAAATCAGCCATCACTATATAAATCGTTATTTTGTTTTTTTTTTTGTGCACCAAAAATATTCTCGTCACTTTATAATATTAATATTGAACCACTGTACTCACATGAACTGATTTAAATATGTTTTTAGTACATTAATGTATCTTGAGAGAGGAAATTGGATTTCATCAAAAATATCTTAATTTGTGTTCTGAAGATTAACGAAGGTCTTACGGGTGTGGAACGACATGAGGGTGAGTAATTAATGACACAATTTTCATTTTTGGCTAAACTAACCCTTTAATATAGCCATTAAGCCAAATCTATTAGCTCTGGAACAACTAATAGTTCAATAAGACCAAAGGACCTCTCAGCCAATCAGATTTGAGAAACCTTTTTTTTTTTTTTACCAAAAATGAGTGTTTAGAACGTTCAGAGAATTTTTTTAGCTGGTTCATTGTAAAGCTTTGACTTGTGATCTATATTTGGACACAAACACAAGCAGTGATGATGATCTTATGACTTTTAGGCGGAATTAAATACAGAAACTCACCATTAAGGTTCATCCAGTCCGAGTCCACCGTCACAGTTCAGGTTCAGATGACAGAGAAGAGAGAGAAATATGACAGCACGTGATTTATTGACACTGGAAACACAATAGAGTCAGACTCGGGCTCGGTTCCGTCCGGACTGGACTGTTGCGCGCGATCTGGAGGCGCGCCGGACCATCTGTGGTGTCGGCCGCGCGCACAACATTCCTGTCTGGATGGAATCTGTCATTCAATATTCTCATGGATTCAGTTACAGATATAAATAACCGTTTGTGCAGAACACAGAGAGAAACTGGATCTAAAACACTAAAACAAACCCACTAATGTGAATTAACACGTGTATTAATTAACTAAATCCTCCTGTAACGAGAAACAACCGCAGCGCGGATCATAAACACAAACAGCAAACGCGCACTGATGTGATTCTGTAGATCAGAACAGAGAGAAACACTCTTACCTTTGATTTATTCACTTTTACAGCTTCGGCTCCTCAAACACTCCTGACGCAATAATCCAGTAATTGTGAGGATGAAGATCAGATGAGGATGAGGATGAAGAGGAGCTCCGGTGGACCGGTCCGGTGCTGAGAGAAAGATGTTCAGCAGCAGCAGCCGAACACAAACATGACCACACCCACTTATGCTAATGAGCCTCTCGCAGCGGAGCTTGATTGGATCACACTGCTGTCAATCAGATTAATAACAACATCTGCTCTAACGCCCTGATTAAGAGGTCAGAAAACATCGAGATGATGAAGAAACCATTTATTTCAGTATTACTTTTCAGTACAACTGTAAACAATTTTTTTTTTTTTTTTTTTTGAGTAGTTTACACTAAAAAATGCTGGGTTAAAAACAACACAGGTTGGGTTGAAAATGGACTAACCCAGCAAATGGGATGTTTTAACCCAATAATTGAGTTGTTTTAACCCAGTGAATGAGTTGTTTTAACCCAGCGTTTGGGTTGTTTTAACCCAGAGAATCGGATGTTTTAACCCAGCAAATGGGATGTTTTAACCCAGCGTTTGGGTTGTTTTAACCCAGAGAATGGGATGTTTTAACCCAGCAAATGGGATGTTTTAACCCAGCGATTGGGTTGTTTTAACCCAGAGAATGGGATGTTTTAACCCAGCAAATGGGATGTTTTAACCCAGCGTTTGGGTTGTTTTAACCCAGAGAATGGGATGTTTTAACCCAGCAAATGGGATGTTTTAACCCAGCGATTGGGTTGTTTTAACCCAGTGAATGAGTTGTTTTAACCCAGCGTTTGGGTTGTTTTAACCCAGAGAATGGGATGTTTTAACCCAGCAAATGGGATGTTTTAACCCAGCGTTTGGGTTGTTTTAACCCAGATAATGGGTTGTTTTAACCCAGCAATTGGGTTGTTTTAACCCAGTGAATGGATTGTTTTAACCCAGCAAATGGGATGTTTTAACCCAGCGATTGGGTTGTTTTAACCCAGCGATTAGGTTGTTTTAACCCAGCGATTGGGATGTTTTAACCCAGCGATTGGGTTGTTTTAACCCAGAGAATGGGATGTTTTAACCCAGCAAATGGGATGTTTTAACCCAGTGATTAGGTTGTTTTAACCCAGCGAATGGGATGTTTTAACCCAGCGTTTGGGTTGTTTTAACCCAGATAATGGGTTGTTTTAACCCAGCAATTGGGTTGTTTTAACCCAGTGAATGGATTGTTTTAACCCAGCAAATGGGATGTTTTAACCCAGTGTTTGGGATGTTTTAGCCCAGCAAACGGGTTGTTTTAACCCAGCGATTGGGTTGTTTTAATCCAGCGATTAGGTTGTTTTAACCCAGCGATTAGGTTGTTTTAACCCAGCGATTGGGTTGTTTTAACCCAGCGATTAGGTTGTTTTAACCCAGCGATTAGGTTGTTTTAACCCAGCGGTTGGGTTAAATGTTTGCCCATCCTGCTGGGTAGTTTTATTTAACTCAACTATTGTTTAAAAATTACTGTATTGAACCCAAAATATGTTGGAAATGGAAATTTAATAATATGTTTAATAAATAATAACTAAACAATAAACATTTATTAAATTGCTTATTAATAAATGTTCACCTTTTGATTATTATTGTTGCCTCTAGTAAGTATGTGTCTGATTTTTAGCCTAACTTAACTTATTTTAGGTTCATTTTAAGCCAGACATATGGTCATGTTTAAACAATAGTTGGGTTCAATAAAACTGACCATCACGTTGGGTGTGTCCATTTTCAACCCAACTTGGGTTGTTTTAACCCAGCATTTTTTTTAATATATTCTTTTTTCAGTTTTTCTACTTCAAAATGTCATGTTTAATTCAATGCCATTTCTTTGTAATTATTTATGAATTTCCTTCATGGTATAACATGTGACGTGTTCAATCTAATCTGAGTGGACAGTCGAATCACTTCCAGCTGAATGAGTCTCAGTCAGATCAATGGATCCGTGATGGGAGTCTGAATCTGATGCAAATGCTCTGAAAAGCTTCCAGCTAAAGCCTTTAATGCAGGTCTGAGGCCTTCAGGTGATCTGCTCTCTTCATCTGACGTCTATTAGATGGCAAATGTTTCCTCAGAGACCGAGAGACACGTTTCTCAGCAGCTTCAGGCCTCTCTGAAGCACATCAGACACATATTGCATAATGCAGCTTTCTTCAAATGTATAATTCCCTTTGAGTGGATGATGAGTTTATTAACACATGCTTTCAAAGAGCTCCAGCGAGTCAAATAAAAGACGTGAGAGCAAGAGATCAGTGCTATCATTTGAGATGCTATTCTAGTTTTTAATAAATAAAAAAATTGTTTTATTTTTATATTTTGAGTTATTTCAATTTGAGTTAAAGTTTTAGTGATTTTCTTCTGTTTTTGTCATTTTTTTTTTCCAGCTAATTGCCAAGGAAACATTTCTCATTCTCATTTTTTAGAATGTAATGAACATGTTTTTAATATCACCTCCATTTTTGGCTCAGATGGTCATTTCTGATGCACAGAGTTTAATGTAGTGTGAGATCAGCTGTACAGAAACATCCTCCAACGCTGCTTTCTTCTCACCTCACACTCCCTTCAGGCCGCATTTGGCACTGAAACGCTGGTTTTAATTCTGGAAAAACAGCATCCGAGCAAACCAGTCATCCCCAAACCTGACTAAGCTGCCAAATATCCCAAAGCCCCTTCCAGAGGATTGCTGGGTAATTCTACTGAAATTAATTCATCAAAGAGCTCATTTGCAGGCCGCTCGGTTTGGGAATAGTTGATGGTCAAACATGTCAGTATTTGGCAGTTTTACAGAGCTCAAACTGGATTATGCAGCTGGAAGACAAAAACAGAGAAAAACACTCACAGTTCCAGACCTAAAAGCATTCAGATTGATCAGTCAGGGCATTTTATGCAACTCGAACTCAATGCTAATTTGTTTTATAAAGTAGCCTGTGCAATCATATTTTTCAGCACAAATCAATACAGACATGCAGAACTGAAGAAAATCACCTGCACTGTCATCATGAATAATGCAGAAAGTGCAACAATGTCGCCCTCTAGTGGTCAGAGAGGAGCACAGCAGCATCAGATCTCATCCTAAAAGATGGAAAAATACAGTACATTTTTATTTAAAGCATGGGCGTTGTAAATGTGAATGTAATGTCCGTATTTAAATACATTTTTAATTGTTATTTTGTAAATTAATAAATACAACATTACGTCTCCCCCAATCTCATTTGCGTAAGAACTTGTCACGTGATGAATCTGCATTTTGGCGGTTAAAGGATTAGTTCACTTTCAAATTAAAATTTCCTGATAATTCACTCTCCCCCATGTCATCCAAGATGTTCATGTCTTTCTTTCATCAGTCGAAAAGAAATGATATAAACGCCTCATTCATTCATTCAACAGCCCAACAAATGTTTGTTTTAAAGCAGTCGGTAATATTTCACTCATTTATTTGTTTCGTGCGCAAGTTTAGCGCCACACAAAAGACTTTCATAATTAACTTACTGTGAAAGTCTTTCATTACTGACAGTGAAAACTTCGCCATGATCAGAATCATATGAATATTATTCAACACTCGTACAGATGAAATATCAGATCAGTGTTTGTCTGGATCTGCGTCCCTCAGGATTCAAACCGTCTTGAGAATCAATTATGCTCAAACACTCTCATTAATAAATGAGTAAATGAGTCAGAAGGTCTGAAACTGTTTCACATTGAATTAATGAAGTAATATTGATCTCTGATTATGTCACTGTCTTTATGTTAATGTGAAGATGTCTGTATATGGAGAGCATATTTAGTATCATTGATCAGGATGAATCTCAAACAATCTGTCCAGGTAATATTCAAAATAGGAAAATAGTGACGTCATCAGCAGTGTGTATGTGCGTAAGGAGCCACTGGGTGGCGCTGCAGGATTCACCAGAGTGTATTTACAGAAGCAACAGCACAGATCCAGTGAGTGTTTCTCCTCTTCTGATGAGTGTTATTGGATTCAGACCTGCTTACTAGCTATTTCTGCCATGGAAAGATATGATAAAGGTACTACGAGTAAAAAATAAATTTAAAAAACTAAACAAATGTACACAGTAAAATACCGTTTTCCATTGAAACAGTAATATACCATAAAACAATGCATTCTGGGTAATTTAATTAAATGTATAATAATTTTATAATTTTATTTGTCGTTTTCGAGAAAGTACCCTATAAATGACAAATATTACCCAGAATGCATTGTTTTACGGTATATTAGGTATATTACAATGCATTCTCTATATTATCAGTGTATTCTGGGTAATATTATTTGTCATTTTCGAGAAAGTGGCCTATATTACCCAGAATGCATTGATTTTACAGTACATTACTGTTTATTGCTGTATATTACGGTACTTTACTGTGTACATTTGTTTAGTTTTTTTTTACAGCTATTTTTTAGTGTATACGGTTCAGAATTTAGTGTGCGCAACACAGATAACCTCTTAAATTCAAGAGATGTTCTAGCTGTAACATTAAACACCAGCACCAGCTAACGTTCTGGCAACGTTCTCTCAAAGTGATGAACAAACGTTCTTCCAGTAACGTTGATAGAACGTTCTTTCAAAGTTATCTGGTATTTAATGTTCTCAAAAAAATAGCACATTTATATATTGTTCATGGAACACTTAAATAACGTTTTTTAAATGTTTTGGAATGTTCAGAAGTAACATTCCCATAATGTTTGCAAAATTATGAAAATTAAACATTTCCTTAATTAAAAAAAAAAAAAAAGTTTTTAAAACATTTTTAAAAATGGATGTTTTGAACATTCAGAAATAACGTTATTATAACTTAACTCTTTCCCCGCCATTGACGGAATCTTCCAGCAATCCATGTTTTCACTGTTATACAGTAGGGGGCACTATTACACATCTTCTGAAAGAGTTCAGAATCTCCGGATCAAAACACAAGCGAAGAAGAAGCAGAAACAAGCTTATGCACGTGCAAAATTTACCCAAAACTTACCCACATTCAAGTAAAATGCATGAAGCTAGAATAAAATGTTTTTGTTGTTGTTGATTAAGAAGAAGCTGTTCTTTTGATTTATTGCATTTTCAGATATTCATACAACAAAAAATATTCAGGGGGGCATGAAGGTTTTTGTGGAAATGACCAAAAATGCTGGCTTTAAAAAAAAAAAAAAAAACTGGAAGAGAAAGAGTTAATGGGAACATTGCCAAAATGTTCTTAGGACATATTTTTTGCACATTCTTTGTGATGAAGGAAAGTTGGGAAACAGCGTTTTCCTAAATGCGAGGCACTGTGCATGCTGGGAGATTGAGGGTGTGTTTCTGGCAGTTACATAAACAACCGTTGACTGTTACATAAGGCAATTCAGATGTTTGAGAGCTATTTAAAACCGTCTTTTACTGGAATTGAGGCGTTTAACCCTTTGCTGAGCATGTCTGTGTTTGCTGTAGTAACTTCAGCATGATCTCTCTGGTTTACCAGGAACGCTCTGCCTGGTGGAGAAACACCAGATCCATTCAGTGACGCTCTGAAGAAGAAAGTCACGGTCAGTCAAAAAATCCAGCAAACAATGAGACGGATACGAAATCTCCGGATTTCATTGGAGTCTGATTCAGATGCCATGAGATGATGAGATATTCTCATCTATATTTGCCATCAGACTAATAATAAATCAGCTTTTATCTTCCTCAAGCACAAAGCTTTATTTTCTAACAAATGTGAATAAACAGCGCAGCAGCTGTCGCCACAGTTTCATACTGAATCTCTGAAAGGCTGCAATTATTTCTCGGCCCTCCTGACATTATTTTTAACAGAGCAGAGCAAAAAAAACCTCAGACTTACACAGAGAGACCAGAATAACACAAATCAGCATATTAGAATGATTTCTGAAGGATCATGTGACACTGAAGACTGGAGTAATGATGCTGAAAATCACAGGAATAAATTACACTTTACTATATATTCACATAGAAAACAGATGATTTAAAATGTAAAAATTTTCCTTTTTTTTACTGTATTTTTGATCAAATTAATGCAGCCTTGGTGAGCAGAAGAGACATTAAAAACACTAATGAACCTGCTAAAAACCACTTGCAACACCTTCACAACCACATAGCAACACCCTGGCAACCACACACAACACTCTATATGTATAAACAGCAGTTGCTTTCTTCAGTAAACCTCGTTCTGCTTATGTGAAACGGTGCTAATTGCTCTCCCTCTAATGGTGTGAGACTCATTATAGTTTTACAGCTCTGAACAGAACAATACTTCACCTAAAGCAAGAGCCAGACAGTCTGAACATAACAGAGGAAAGTGCCGCATAAATCACACAAGAGCACATGAGAGCGTGAGCCAAACTGAAGCATTATTGATCTGAGGAAATACAGGCAAATGTTACATACAGATCCGAAGAGAGAAAGATGAAGGTTATATTCGGATGAGGATCTATCTGAAAAAGCTTTTAAGGGTCACATACATACTTTCAGACGTCTATAATATTTCAGAAGTATGATCTGGTAAAGCTTTATCAGTTATTTAAGCACTGACTAGAAATGATCAGGACGTTCCCAACTAACAAAAATATGTTCTAAGCACGTTTTCTTAACGTTCCTATTAAGATATATTATTTCGGAATGTTCTTTGAAAGTTCAAAACATCCAGTTTTTTAAATGTTTGAACATTCTTGGTTATGCAAACATTCAGGAAACGTTCAATTTTATCGTTCTTCAAACATTCTTTTGAACGTCCAATTAAAACGTTTCAGAAAAAAATTTATAAATGGTTCAATGATGTGACGGATCATTTTTCTGTCCAAAGGCCTTAATAATGATTAAAAACACAGATATGACATCCAAAGTATGTAAGGACGTACATCTAGATCTATTTTATTGAATCTAAAAGGTTTTAATTATATTTTGCTTCATATAAAGGTATTTTAAAGATTTTAAAGTGTCAAAAGGTCATTCGGTTCAACCACCCAAAGGCCAATACAGCCATTTCATTAGTGATTAAAATATCTTAAAATGTCATAAATGTATATATTTTTTATTCTGGCATGATTTTATATCATCATATATCAACATAGTGCAAAATTGTATTCAAGTTATGTGTAGAAGTCGTTGCTTTGTTATGAGAAAGAATGTCCGGAAAAAAGTCATTCGGAGTAACCAATATAAAGGGACCATTTTAGATTGTCATGTGGTCAATATCATGTGACAGCATGTGACGTCATTCAGACACCTGCAAAGGACCACATGGTCATGAAGCAAAATTTGAAAATTTCATGTTTTCACTCTCATACTCATGTCCCGAAACATCAGGTCATTCGGCGCAACCGCTATAAAACATGGAAAATGTTTTAATATTTTAAAAAACCTGTAATAAATATAAAATGTTTGATTGTCCTTTTGCTAGATATTAGCCTGTTAGCATTGTTTGAAAATATCGTCATTCAGTAAAACCGAAATTTTGGTTAAACCGAATGACTTTTTTGGTCACAAATCTTGTAAAAAAATGATAAAAGCACTGATAATCGATTTTAAAAACCACATAATCTCATTGTTAACACTTAATAAAACTTCAAAATTAATTATATCTCCATTATGTTTTTTACACTTTTAAAAATCTTATTCATCAATGACCCAAATAATGTTTTCCTGCTAACATTTTGAGAACATTAATAAAGACCAAATTACTTTGAACGAATGTTCTATCAATGTTACTGGAAGAACGTTTGTTCAAAGCGTTTAGACAGCTTTGCCAGAACGTTCTGAGAATGTTCCCTATTAAGGCTCGTTCACACCAATAATTTTAACTATAATGATAACTATATTTGCGTCCACACCATTGAACGATAACAGTCTTTTATTCTAAACTCGCGCAATGTTCTCACATGCTTTTGCTGTTATTGTTGCATTTACACATCTTTAACTTTTATTCTTTTATATTTGGAACAATTTTTCGAAATCTCTTTATCGTTATCTATAGTTATCGTTCTTGGTGTGAACGGGGCTTTAGTCATTGAGACACATGATGACTTCAGCTAGAAGATTTTCATATTTTAAGAATCTTTTGCAATGTTCATTTTAACCAACACAGAGTTGCGTCAAACAGGATTTAATGTTTTCACCAAATCCATTGACAATACTTACTGCAGTTTTCCCTCCAAAATGATGTCACTTCCTGCAGGATGATGTCATTCAACCAAGGGATTTTAAGGGGTATAAAGTTATATTAAGACACATGGAAAGAAAAAAAACTTTTAAAAGAAAACATTCTTAAATTGAGAAGATTTAAATAAGGAAAGCATGAAGAAACCACCAGTTTTTCCACCCTGGAAACATGACAGAAATCAAAATCCACTCAAATCAAAGCAGAGAAATGATCACCTCTTCGTGATTAAAGAAAACTATATGCATTAATCTTTGTAAACTGTGAGTTTAATATTTTGTCCAGTGTATTCAGACATATATGATGCACAGGAGGATTCACCCAACGCCTGATGACAGTTTCGCTTCAAAGAGTTTCTTGAGTCGAACTCTTCATCGTCTAGCGTGAATGATGACTGTTGCTCTTCACTGCAGGATAATGACATTAATCCATGGAAAGTGTTAATATTTCAGGAGCAACTGAAGTACATGAAGACCACCATATCTGTAAACAGATGATTTCACCGACAGCATATCAGAAACGTACCACACACACACACACACACCATGGAGAGATACTGGAGATAATCAAACTGCACTCTTAAAAATAACGCTTCTTTATGGGCACTGATGGTTCCATGAAGAACATCCATGGAATCTTTCCATCGCACAAAAGATATTTATAGTGGAAAAGGCTTCTTTAGATTTTTCTTCACACTAAGAAAAAATGGTTCTGTTACGAACCGATGACTGGAAGGTTCTTCTGCGAAAAGCCCCTTTTGGGAGCTTTATTTTTAAGAATGTGTTTAACTAGACAGAGTCGGATACAGTACTAGCAGTTTGAGACGGTGCTCGCTGTTGTTTTCAGTTGCATTTAATATGTTTAGTAATTGGCAGAGTCTGTTCCTTTAAAGGCAAATGGAGACAAAATGACTAGGGAAGCCGTTTACCGTTACATTTGAACACCGTAACAAAGACAAACTCCCACATGAGCATCTGTTCATTAACATCACAAGCTGCAGATCACACTGCGTTCCAATCAAGTCAGTTTTCATAGAATAGAACAACACTTGAAGTCGGACTTCAAATCGAAACTGGTCACTGTACTAGTATGTGCATTGTGATTGTTAGTACATGTTCTCCTGACCGGTTTCAGAGCACACAAACTGTCTAGTGCCAAATTAGTCAATAAAAGCCATTGGTTTAACTCCAAACTCATTTCACCAGAGGTTACTTGATTTTTCCTCATTCAGACATCTGATTTTGGATGGAACGCAGCATTAATGCTTCTCTTGGGTTGCTTTAAAGAGACGCTGTTGATTAATCTTTAATTAAATGACCCCAAAACTCATCTGAGAAACGTCTCATGATATTTTAAATATACTGTAATGGACATTACATTTCAGACAGTACTGAACTACATAGCTAGCTAACGTCTGGATTTGACTCATTGAGTTCATTTAAGTCAAATAAAAACTATAAAGTAAGAAAAAACTGATGGCATACAAGTTAACATATCTGAGGCAAAATGCAAACATAAACATTTCCCACACAAGCAGGGAACAATTCAAATGAGATATTGCTATCAAGTCAATTCCTAAAAAATAATCAATAATTTGGTGGTTAAAAAAAGTGCAAGTAGACAACGGTATAAAACATGCTGCTCTGACAGCCAAACTTCACCGATAAACTAAACAGCCACAAATATTCTACTACTGGAAGTAATTTTTTTAATCTAGTGGAGCATAGCTGTGCTATCATGCTGAAAGTCTGAGACTGTTACTTCCCATCTGGTTTTTGCTTGTAGTTCCTCCAGGAAACAGTATTAAAGACTGACCTTTGGGTCTAACATATTAACAACATTTCAGGCAACCTTTGCTCTCTTTTCATTACTTTCCGAAGACCATCACTGCACATAATGTCACCGAAATTTCTTTTAAGGTGCGGTCACATTTACTGTTGTTCAGCGAATTTTCTCAAGCGAAATCCAGATATTTCAATGGGAATTTACGCGATCTGGAAATTGTGAGTGCGAAAGATTTCCCCATGCAGAATTTTACCTTTATGAGGGTTGCACTTTGGCCTTTGTGATGGTCCTAGACTCTACCAGTGCAAAATCCATGTGGGTAAATTCCCAAACACATGGATTCCTATTGAAATGACTGGATTTTGCTTGTGAAAATGAGCTGAAATTACTTTCTAAGGACCATCAAATGGACAGAGTAGAAATTTAACAAGCCTTTAAGAGGGTTCCTCTTTGGCCTTTGTGATGGTCCTAGACTACATCCATTCCTATTGAAATGATTTGATTTTACTTGTGAAAATTCACTGAAATTACTTTCTGAGGACCATCAGATAGACAGTAGAAATGTAACTTTAGAAATTCAACTAGCCTTTATGAGGGTTCCTCTTTGGCCTTTGTGATGGTCTTAGACTCTACCAGTGCGAAATCCATATGGATTCCTATTGAAATGATTGGATTTTGCTTTCTGAGAATCATCAAATGGACTGAGTAGAAATTTAACTTTAGAAATGTAACTAGCCTTTGATAAGGGTTCCACTTTGGCCTTTGTGATAGTCCTAGACTCTACCAATGCGAAATCCATGTGGGGAAATTCCCAAACACGTGGATTCCTATTGAAATGACTGGATTTTGCTTGTGAAAATGTGCTGAAATTACTTTCTGAGGACCATCAGATAGAGTAGAAATTTAACTAGAATTTAACTTTAGAAATTCAACTAGCCTTTATGAGGGTTCCACTTTGGCCTTGGTGATGGTCCTAGACTCTAGCCTTTGAAATCCATGTGGGAAAATTCCCACTGAAATGTGGTAAAGTTGGGAAATTCCCATTTCCTATTGAAATTACAGGATTTTGCTTGTGAAAATGTGCTGAAATTACTTTCTGAAGACCATCAAATGGACAGAGTAGAAATTTAACTAGCCTTTATGAGGGTTCCCTCTTTGGCCTTTGTGATGGTCCTAGACTCTACATCCATTCCTATTGAAATGATTGGATTTTGCTTGTGAAAATGCGCTGAACAAACTTCGCCAACGTGACTGTACCTTTAGTTTCATATCATCCAAGAGTCATGAGTGAATCACCTAGTTAAATTTCTACACTGTCCATTTCCACATCCTCTAAAGTAGTGTCTGATTGAGAAACCATTATGAGTTTTTGTTTCTTTGAAAATTGTCTGACCATGCCGCTCTCCTCTTGGTCCGTCTGATTGTGATGCTCTTGGTCCTTTTCCAAAACCTCAACAGAACTCCCACGACTAAACATTGCATTGTCCGTGGACTCGAAGGACTCGCCGCCCAGACCCTCGAGTTTGGTGTAGCCTCCGCTGCCGAGGCCCTCCAGTCGAGGGCAGCTGAGACGTCTCGATCGCACCTGCCGGTCCGTAGGGGTAGACGACGTACAGATATCCAGATCAATAGACCTGGAGTAGTCAGACAAAGCGCTTAAAGACAGGTGAGATCCTGTGGCCTTGCGGCCCGGCGAACACGGCGGAAGCAGTTGAACCTGGGATCCTTGCAGAGAAACTCGAGGCACTCCTTGCAAACTGCCACTACTCCTGTAAACCTCCACCGAGTCCTGCGGAAGCTCTGGATGATTTTGAGCAGGTTCCACTTTGGCCTTTGTGATGGTCCTAGACGCTACCAGATCCTCCAAACGTCTGCAAATGGCCTCGGCGTCCAAAAACTCTCTCTTGGCTTCTCCAGTTTTGTCCGAACCCCTTCTTTCGGACGCTCCTCGGTTGTTGAGCTTCATCATTGGCAGAGTGAAAGCATTGACTGAGGTGGACACGATGGTTCTGGTTTCCCATTGCCTTAGCTCAGGTGGGATTCGGTTCTGATCTTGATAGATACTGTAGACTGTGTCCGCAAAGCTCTGTTTCTCCAAAGACGAGACTCGTGGGATGGTGGTTGACAGACGTCGGGATGAGATCATGCTACTTGCGTCGTGTCGACCGGAGCCTGGAGAAGGCCAGGAGTCTTTATGAGGGGCTCCGTAGGATTTGGTCTCTTTCGATTGGCAGTAGTTCACGAAACCATTCAGCGGCGTGGATTCCTTGGTCCGCAAACTATGAATGTCAATCACTGTTGAGTAGATGTCTCTAAGGTTGATGATTTTGGTCTTTTTGTCTCTGTTTTCGTGAAGCACTGCATTAGCACAAATGAATAGGAAGATCCCGATGCCCATAATTAAAGGTCCGAACACCTTCAGCTTGTCTGAATACAAGTATCTGTTAATAAACGTAGCAAATGCTCCCAGCTTAGGCGAATCCAGCTCAGGAGTCCCATTGGAGCCATTATAGCTCCTGAAGTCTTTATCTAGTAGATCCCATCTGACGGTCACATTGACTAATTCATGTCCTCGGCTCTCGTAAGTCCTCTGAGCGTTCTGTGTGTTCATCAATCCCGGATACTGCGGACTCTCTTTGGGCCAGTAGCCCAACACAGCCATGGCGACGCCAACCAGCAGCACCAGAATCCCAATGGCAGCGACCAGTCCAGATATGGAACACAGCTTCAGCTTTCCTTTAACCACAACCACCTCGTTCTTCCTCTTTTTCTTTGCTTTCCTCTTACGCTTGTTTTCAGCACGGTTCTTAGCGCGGAGGGAGTCCTGTCGCCTGGCAGATATCCGCAGTAGACCCCCTGTGGCAATCATGATGGCGCTCAATTAATCATCCTGGAAAAGATAGAAAGTACATTAGTGTGGGCTGGAAAAGCCATGAGATCTAGACACATACTCACTAAATCTGACATATAGCATGTGCATATATAAGCAACAACAAGTAATAATAATAAAACACAAACACATACACTCTACCAGTCAAAAGTTAGGAATTAAGAATTTTTAGAATGTTTTTGAAAGAGTCTCTTCTGCTCACCAAGGCTGCATATATTTAATCAAAAATACAGTAAAAATGTGAAATATTATTGCAATTTAAAATTGTGGTTTTCTATGTGAATATATAGTAAACTGTAATTTATTTCTGTGATCAAAGCTGAATTTTCAGCATCATTACTCCAGTCTTCAGTGTCACATGATCCTTCAGAAATCATTTTGATATGATGATTTACTGCTCAAGAAACACTTATGATTATTATTATATGTTAAAAACAGTTGTGCTGCTTCATATATGTTTATGGAAACCATCATGCATTTTATTTTGCAGGATTCCTTCATAAATAGAAAGGTCAAAGCAGAACATCAGTTCAGAATCTTTTGAAACATTATGTCTTTACAGTCACTGTTGATCAGTTTAATGCATACTTACTGAATAAAGTATTAATTTAGTGTAGTGTAGTGCAGGGGTAGGCCTAGAGAGCCGCTGTCCTGCAGAGTTTAGCTCCAACCTTAATCAAATACTCCTGAACAAGCTAATCAAGCTCTTCAGGATTACTAAAGGCTAAAGGCCGGTGAGGGGTTTTTTCAGGGTTGGAGCTAAACTCTGCAGGACAGTGGCTCTCTAGGCCGGGACTTGCCTACCCCTGGTGTAGTGTATCAGTTTCCACAAAAATATGAAACAGTTTCAATGTTTCTTGAGCAGCAAATCATCATATTAGAATGATTTCTGAAGGACCATGTGACACTGAAGACTGGAGTAATGATTCTGAAAATTCAGCTTTGATCACTGGAATAAATGATATTTTACTATATATTCACATAGAAAATGGCTACTTTAAATAGTAATAATAATTCACAATTTTGTACTGCATTTTTAATCAGCCTTGGTGAGCAGAAGTGACTTCTTTTTGCTTGTAACATCGTTTTTCAGTGAATGTCACACACCAGCATTTGCTGTGCTCCTATTGGTTCTTCATTAGAGGGACGTTCCAGAAGCTCACTTATCTTGATGAAAGCTCTGTAAAATCTGGAAGGCTGAACATGAGAGAGGATGAACACAAAGCTCCGTCTCAGGCGAGTGTTCACTGGACTCTCCAGCACACTGAGTGGGAGCGAGATGCTGCTTCCTGTGAACAGCATATGGATGGTGTGGGTTAATGCAGCACAAACACACAGCAGTGATCAGCGATCACAGTCACATGAGTGAAAGAAGAACAGAAGCAGTGTGTGACAGAGACAGATGACATGATTCACTTCAGACTCCAAACAGAAAGACGAAAAGCATCTGTTTGTTCTGTTTGGTGTTGATTTGACATAAAAGCTGATTCTATCACAAACTGTGAGAAACATGAGTGAGCAACAGGCTAACAGGTAAAAACATCTTGTTGCTTGGTGCACATATGATTACAGCTGAAAATATGAATCCACAGGAACATGAACATCACTGTATCATTCACTTACTAATGTCAGCAGGTAAACATGACCTATAGGATTTTGAGTTGTTTAGTTGTTTACTAGCGTAAGGCCGGGCAAACTGTCACTCACATGAAATCAACCAATAGCAAACCACAACAATCCAATCAATTCCCAAATGAGACAAAATCAAGCACCGCCCTACATTTGCTCTTGTTTGAGAAGCAGTTTCACTCGGATATACAGCACAATAGGAAAGAAAAAACTATCGCGACTTAGTCTTAGACGTCAGGGACTATTGACTGAACGTCCGATGCTTTTTGGACACAAAACTGGAAACACTTCAGGAGTTTCGAAGCCGTCATCTGATTGATTTCCAGGTGACGTGTGTGTCGAGGTCCACCTGGAATATTTGAAGAGTTTGGTTCCAAAACACAATAACTCCATTTTGATTAATTTGAGTAAAAAGGTGTTTTCTTTACCAAAAAAGTGGCAACCTGAAAACCACTATTTTCTGTTTCAAACTTTCACATAGCATTACCGCCATTACTGTTTACAGAGTGTGGAATGGAGCGCTGTGATTGGTTGAGTGGATATATCATGTTCTGCAGAGAAAGGAGACTGGCGTTTGTCACCTTTTGGAAAGAAAGTGGGAAAACATGACAGAATAACAACGGATATCACATTTTGCGCAAAATTAATAAATTACTTTTCAATACTGACCAGATACAATACTGATTTTGACGGAAACTCATATTTAAAAAAAAATGGTGTTTATCGCGTTTTGGAACCAAACTCTTCATATTCCTTGATGCCAAACCCCCTTATGGAAAAAGAAAGTCGTCGTGTTTACATCTGTGACAATGAACGCTTAAAGTTTGCGGCATAGACTCTTAAAAATACATCCAAGAGTTTTGCACACTGGTCTATTACCGTAGGGACTTGCCACTAACATGACGTGGAACAAGACAAACTGTGATTGGTTGCTTTACTTGTCATTCAGACTGCCTCTGGGTGGTCCATGACCAATGAAAGCTGCAAGGTTTGGCTAGAGACTAATCGCGACTTCCCTTTCATGCCGACTTTATGTTCATGGTGTCGTTCTAAATGAACTCCCAAAGATTCAGATTTATTAGTCTTTCTCAAGGGTCTCACCCAAACACAGCCTCATTAAAGTTTGTAGAAACTCTTCTCAGTCCAGTAGAACACCAATATATGTGACACACTGTGTGTTTACTTCGTTTTCTTAATCAAAACAGATTTTGCAGTGGCCTTTGTGAACCTGTCTACTTTTCCGCAGTACTAATAATTTATGGCACCAATTAAATCTTTATGTTGTCTTCCAAAAGGGACTTCCAGAGGAAAATACATATTTGAGTTTCCAGCACCAGGGTTCATTAGTTCTGAATCATCAGGGGAGAAAAGAGAAAAGTGAATTATTTTCTCACTGCAACTCACTGAGTGTCCATTTCTCTTTGCCGCATTGTGCCGCCATGCTCATTAGGGTCTCTCAACATATTAGATGGACATTGATTTAACATGAATCAGCAGATATGACATGATGATAATGACCCTCCAAGGATTCATCCAAGGGGAAACATATAATTACATGTTCTCGTCAGTCATGAATATATCAGCCAGTAAACAGAATAACAGTGATCAACTGACTTTCATACAGCTACGATTCTAGAGAACGTGTGATTTAATTCTTATTTTTCTCTTCAACAGCACTAACGTCAGGTGAATGATGGTGCACTTTTATGGCATCAGTATATGGCATCTGATGTCCCACTAGATCAGAGAAATTATGAGAGAAATATTCACTTTCCCTCCTGTCAGCAAGCAAATTTGTCACTAATAAGCGTTTATGGACCTGCCATAAATTTACTTAATAGTGCACTACTTAAACTTTATAGTTGATCAATCTGCTTGTCTTTAAATCAAGACAAATGTACTTGTATAGCGCATTTCACAATACACATTGTTTCAAGTCAGCTTTACAGAAAATCATGATGTTAAAGTTTATAATATCTTAATATCTTCATGCCTTACCGTGTGTTCACACCGCCGCCGGCGAGAGCGTCAACAGTTGCCTTGGCCGCCCTGCCAACAACGCTGTACTGTTCGTTCAAACCGCCGCCGACAGGAGGGTCAAAGTAAATGACAAGTCGTGTCAACCAATCGGAAGCTTCTCAAGCGAGGACCTCTACATTCCAATTGGTTGCCGCCGAACCGCGTCATAGCTCATTACCATAAAGTTAACCTGATTTCAACTCTCCTCGGCGCTCTCACCGTCCAAGACGCGCCGCGCCGCTCTCTCCGGAGCTCGCCGCCGGCTCTCGTTGAAAATGAATGACTAGCATCACTTTGAAACTCTCGCCGCCGGCGGTGTGAACATAGTTACACTCTAAAAAATGCTGGGTTAAAAAACAAAACAAACCCAGCAATTGGGTTGTTTTAACCCAGCAAATGGCGTTGTTTTAACCCAGCAATTGGGTTGTTTTAACTCAGCGAATGAGTTGTTTTAACCCAGAAATTGGGTTGTTTTAACTCAGCGAATGAGTTGTTTTAACCCAGAAATTGGGTTGTTTTAACTCAGCGAATGAGTTGTTTTAACTCAGCGAATGGGGTTGTTTTAACCCAGCGATCGTGTAGATTTAACCCAGAGAATGGGTTGTTTTAACCCAGCAATTGGGTTGTTTTAACCCAGCAAATGGGTTGTTTTAACCCAGCAATTGAGTTGTTTGAACTCAGCGAATGAGTTGTTTTAACCCAGCAATTGGGTTGTTTTAACCCCGCGAATGAGTTGTTTTAACTCAGCGAATGGGGTTGTTTTAACCCAGCGATCGTGTAGATTTAACCCAGAGAATGGGTTGTTTTAACCCAGCAATTGGGTTGTTTTAACCCAGCGATTGTGTAGATTTAACCCAGCAAATGGGTTGTTTTAACCCAGCAATTGAGTTGTTTTAACCCAGCGAATGAGTTGTTTTAACCCAGCAATTGGGTTGTTTTAACCCAGCAATTGGGTTGTTTTAACCCAGCGATTGGGTTGTTTTAACCCAGCAGATGGGTTGTTTTAACCCAGCTGATGGGTTGTTTTAACTCAGCGAATGAGTTGTTTTAACCCAGCGATTGGGTTGTTTTAACCCAGCGGATAGGTTGTTTTAACCCAGCTGATGGGTTGTTTTAACTCAGCGAATGGGGTTGTTTTAACCCAGCGATCGTGTAGATTTAACCCAGAGAATGGGTTGTTTTAACCCAGCGATTGGGTTGTTTTAACCCAGCGGATGGGTTGTTTTAACCCAGCTGATGGGTTGTTTTAACTCAGCGAATGGGGTTGTTTTAACCCAGCGATCGTGTAGATTTAACCCAGAGAATGGGTTGTTTTAACCCAGCAATTGAGTTGTTTGAACTCAGCGAATGAGTTGTTTTAACCCAGCAATTGGGTTGTTTTAACCCAGCAATTGGGTTGTTTTAACCCCGCGAATGAGTTGTTTTAACTCAGCGAATGGGGTTGTTTTAACCCAGCGATCGTGTAGATTTAACCCAGAGAATGGGTTGTTTTAACCCAGCAATTGGGTTGTTTTAACCCAGCGATTGTGTAGATTTAACCCAGCAAATGGGTTGTTTTAACCCAGCAATTGAGTTGTTTTAACCCAGCGAATGAGTTGTTTTAACCCAGCAATTGGGTTGTTTTAACCCAGCAATTGGGTTGTTTTAACCCAGCGGATGGGTTGTTTTAACTCAGCGAATGGGTTTTTTTTATCCCAGCGATCGTGTAGATTTAACCCAGAGAATGGGTTGTTTTAACCCAGCAATTGGGTTGTTTTAACCCAGCGATTGTGTAGATTTAACCCAGCAAATGGGTTGTTTTAACCCAGCAATTGTGTGGATTTAACCCAGCAAATGGGTTGTTTTAACACAGCGATTGGGTTGTTTTAACCCAGCGGATGGGTTGTTTTAATCCAGCGATTGGGTTGTTTTAACCCAGCGAATGGGTTGTTTTAACCCTGCGAATGAGTCGTTTTAACCCACAAATTAGTTGTTTCAACCCAGCAATTGGGTTGTTTTAAGCCTGCGAATGAGTTGTTTTAACCCAGCAATTGTGTGGATTTAACCCAGCAAATGGGTTGTTTTAACACAGCGATTGGGTTGTTTTAACACAGCGGATGGGTTGTTTTAACCCAGCGATTGGGTTGTTTTAACCCAGCGGATGGGTTGTTTTAACCCAGCAATTGAGTTGTTTTAACCCAGCGGATGGGTTGTTTTAACCCAGCGATTGGGTTGTTTTAACCCAGCGAATGGGCTGTTTTAACCCAGCGTTTGGGTTGTTTTAACCCAGCGAATGGGCTGTTTTACCCAGCGATTGGGTTGTTTTAACCCAGCGATTGGCTTGTTTTAACCCAGTGGATGGGTTGTTTTAACCCAGCAATTGAGTTGTTTTAACCCAGCGATTGGGTTGTTTTAACCCCACAAATGAGTTGTTTTAACCCATCAATTGGGTTGTTTTAACCCTGCGAATGAGTTGTTTTAACCCAGCGATTGTTTTTTTTTGGGGTTTATCCAAACAATCAATCAGTTGAGATTTGCTAAATAGTATATATCGCTTTACATGTGTGTACTGTATGTATGTGAATAATGTACATACTTATATATGCAACTTTATATAGAAGTAGAAGAACTGGCTGATTATATACTGTAGTAACATTTTATGATGAAACAAAAAAAAAAGGCAGTTAAGATTCAATATATAGCTTTACATGAGTATGTAAATATGAATAAAGTTGGATTATATAGCGCTATGTGATAATATATTACTGTTTACAATTTTGCGACAGTATAATCAATCACACAGCCAATATTGTCCATATATTGCTTTATGTGAGTATACTGTAAGTCGTCTGAAACATACAGCATGCACAATAATAGCATCTCTTCATCACTTCAATCATTGGACATAGAGACAAAACATAATGGTACAGTTCATATGGCTGTACAAAGCTCATGAATATTTAATGACATAAACATTCAGATTGGTTGTTTGCGCTGAATATTCTAGCTCTGCATTAATTCACTGAAAATCTTTATCACCACAAGTCAGTGTTCAAAAAACAGGGTTAAAAATAATGCAAAACCAATTGCTAATTGGATTTAAAAGATTTCAACTAGTGTAAGTGCATTACATGGAGCTTGAGGGTGCTTGAGTCATTATTTGAACAACATCTCTAATGTTACATCTCATACTGTATATATACTGCTCAGATACCAAAAAATGGCTGTTTCTTTCATGTTCATCTTTCTTTAGTTTGTAATGTTGGTGTTTGAGCATGAAAAGGCGCTGTAGAGTAGAGTTTTCTTCACAATATTCCTCATTTAAATAATTAATGCGCAGAATAAAGGGGCGGGGCCTGGTTGAGTTAGTTAGTAGAGTGTTGAAACTGGCGGTTATGGTAAGGGGCGGGACATTTCCCAAACACCAATCACAACACACTGCTCCAGCCGACCAATCAGAGCACATTGTGCTTTTCAGAAGGAGGGGCTTCATAGAAACAGGAACTAAACAGAGTGTTACTGACAGACTGGGAAGAGAGGAGCTGCAACAATGGAGAATATGAGGAGAATAATCAACATTCAATCTAGTAGAGCCCAGAAACAACATCAAGATGCTGATGTTACAAAACAAACTGCTTTTAAGAAACAATGCTCCTACTTCTGTGTTGGCACTGCTTCTATATTTCCAACCACAAAGATTTATAGGTTTGGTGAATTCCTGTGAGTGTTTGGGAATGAAGGATTCCTCATTTAATCAAATAAAGCTGAAAACGCTCTGACAGCGCAGACAAAGAGATGATCACGCAGGCCGCGGAGTTCAAAGGTGTGTGCGGATCCTTCCACATCAAAGCAAACCGCAGAGGATCTGTGCGAACAGAGAATCCACAGAGACTTCACACATGAATTGACATCTCAAACATGGGCGAGAAGGATTTATGGATCACAATGACCTTTGCATTCATATCTGAAGGGCTGGATGAAGGGCAGAGATGAAAATAAACACATCATGAGGACAAAACACAAAATGACAGCGATCGCGCAAGGCTGCCAGAATGAATTTGCTCGTAAAACTATAGCTGCAGTAAAGAGACAAAGCAGAAATATGATTTCCCGGCCGCTCCATCATCACGCAGTCAGTGCAGGGAAACATAAAGGTAATGGAGCTGAGAATGACTGCTATTACACAGGGCACACGAGTCAACAAATAATACTGCACAAACAAATAAACAATTATGCTGCTGACATTCATTCGTGGGCGGAAAATGAATGATATGCTGTTCACAAAGGCAAGGATGTGCTGCGTTTCACTGATCTGGAGCCAGCTCGGCTGCTTCTCCTTCTCTAAATTTGGTTTATATGATGTGTGATGTACTTATGATCAATAAAGCACCAAGAAACTACAAACGAGATTGTTGAACAACACATCCATTACTGAACTCAATGCTGTTTAATTGAAACCAATGACTGTGAAGGACAGATGCTCAGTTTATTCAATGTTGGGTTCTTTAATTGTTCATTGAAAATGTCTTTTCAAACGGGACAAAGAGGTTGTGAACATTAGTTTTGACTCCGACTTTGGATCGATCAGCCCCTCACAGTCTCGTTCTCATTGACCCTGACTAAAGTTGATTGAGGGATCTGGTCTCTAATGCGGGATTTGGATTCAACTGCGCTTTAATGCGAG
Organism: Chanodichthys erythropterus; assembly: GCF_024489055.1. NCBI lineage: Eukaryota > Metazoa > Chordata > Actinopteri > Cypriniformes > Xenocyprididae > Chanodichthys > Chanodichthys erythropterus. Next base: position 22,513,251 of record NC_090243.1, read on the forward strand.
TCCAGTTTCAAACCCCTTAAGTGAAGGAAACCCTTAGTTATAATACTAAAGGTTTTCTTAACTGAAATGGTTTGTTTCAACCGGCTGCAGGTTTCTAATGTAAGCAAAGAACCACTTTTACAGCACATACTCCAGTTCTGTTGCATCTGCAATTAATGCATGTCAATCTCTTTACGCTGCACTAGTTATTCCAGATTTTTGGTCACGGGAGACTGGTCAGCTTGAGCAGATTCTCATCCGCACAATGGATGCATTAATGAGCTCTGATACCACAAACATCTCATGCATTTCTGAATTAATTATTGCACTGACTTGAAACAATATCTTACATGACTAACCACATCAGAATACACCATCCTCATTCAGATGTTTGACTAATTACTCTCATTCTCATGTTCAGAACAAAGAAGTCAACTGTATACCTGCCACTGGAAGCTCTTCAAGGTTTTTAATAACCAATTATTGAAAGGAATTTATGTTTCATATTTTAGAGACATGTGGCATCATGATCCTAGAAGACCTTTAAAAGAAATATTTTAACAGTAAAATGTACAGAACATAACCTAACATTGATCATATATGACCTGAAACATGGACAGGTTCACCTCAGTGTTACTACAGTATTCTTCAAATCAATAATAATCAATATTGAATAACCCACCTACTCTCCAGTGTCTTCTAACAGGTCGGAGATATTCAATAATGAGAAGATTCATAGCTGAATATACGTATTTAACAGTTTTCTGTGATGTTACCACAAATTCAAACGTTTCTGATCTCAATACAGACACTGAGATCATGAGAAGAGGCGGATTTAAATGTAAATATTAGAGTTTGGGAATAAAATGTGCAGCACATAAAATGGGGATTGTGAAAATGAGCAGCAGCTCGGATGAACAGTAAATGCCTCTATTAAAAGGCTTTTTGACGAAGGAATTAAACGAAATAACGGATAAAGATGATTTAAAACAGCCTGATTTTCAAAATGAACGTAAAACTGAACTAGGTTTATGCGTGGAAAATAACGTGCGTAACAGCTCGTGACATTCGGTACATTTAACGAGCCCTAAAAATACACAAAAACACACGAGACAGCGTTGATATGTTAATCATTTTATCATTCATCGATAAATCCATCGACACACGGTGAAGGAACAATAAACGATCGCTTACCGTGAAATATGACTGATAAATTCGCATTCGGGCAATAACACGAAAACTTTCTCCCTTCAGAAGAGAACATTTTGTGCTGAGGTAAAAAAATAAGTTCGTTATTTCCAGTATTTCCAGTCAGGAATATATTCCCGCGCTCCTCTCTCAGCCGTTAATCGTGCGCGCTCGTCTCGCGCTTTTCTGTGGGGAGTGTCGCGCGCGCCGGGTTTCTGATCCAGAGTTTTGTGCTTCAGGTTCGGGTGATGCTGCTGATGTTACGCTGCTTCTTCTCGGGTGTTGTTGCTATGATACCGCAGCCCGAATCCAGTGGAAGTGCTGCAGGATTTGAATAATTGCCTTCTAAACTGTTTAACCCCATGATCGACGGCGCTTGTGATGCTCAAACGCGCGTTAAAAGCCATCAGAGCCGGTCAGCGGAGAGAGAGAGAGCGCGCGATGGTGACGCGCACTTACCTGGGCGAGCGACGAATTCAGATGCGTTCGCTGGAGGGAGGGGGGGGGGGGTCGTTTTGTCGCGTCGTTCCACTTCCTGTTGGTCAAATATATATATGCAAGCAAAAAAATATTCATGCGGCATTTGGAACACGTTATTAAAACAACATTAAAACATGGAATTCACTAGTGAAAACAAAACTACAATGATAAAGAAACACATGAGGTACTTCTTTTGTAAGGGTTTTCCGACCAACCCCACCTCCAAAACACTGTAGCCATATTCAAAACATCATGATTGTAGTCTCTGTAGCAAGAATAAGTGACCTTTAATGCATGATAAATAACTCATTAAAAACCAGCTAATTGTTGGTAAGCATCTATTGGAAGAGGAGCGTATAGGGTTAAATCAATACCATTATGATCAATATCATTGCAGAGGTCAGAGATCAACCCAAAGATCAATAATCAGCTTAAGGAAGGTAAACCAGCAATTGAAGATTGTTGAGAAAAGCAACAAATACAGAAACAATTTAATAAACAAACATTCAAAATCCAAATTCAGACTGAAACTAGATTAATGTTCCTGGTTATAACATCAGTCATGTTAGTCCTTATGAAAATTTACCATGGTTTTAGCTTTCTATTAAAAGCTTCTAGTAAAGGGCTTTTTGACGAAGAAATTAAACGAAACAATGGATAAAGGTGATTTAAAACAGCCTGATTTTCAAAATGAATGTAAAATTTAACAAAAACTGGAAAATCAGGAGGTTTATGCATAGAAAATTGGGTTGTTTTTAAAAGGATTTTTTAGAGTGTAGAAAAAAAAATGGTAATAAATGGTTTATCAATATGCCAAAAAAATCATGGTTACTACACACTCAGACTAGATCTGAATTATGATTATCTGTAGAGATCTGTATCTTTTCATAATTGATTTACATTGAACTGAATTGATCTGTAGAGCCGCTTTACAGATTAAATTGAATTTGCTGAATAATTGATGAATTTTGCAACTTTAACACTTTTATTTTCCTGCTAACAAAGTGCTTTTACACTCTTTTATTGCCATCTTTGGTTCCATGAAGAACCTTAATCCATTGCACAAAAGGTTTTTAGGCTGGAAAAAGGTTCTTTAGATTAGTAAAATGTTCTTCACACTAAGAAAAGATGATTCTTTGGGGAACCAAAAATGGTTCTTCAATGGCATCACTCTCTCTCTTTTGTAAACTATATTTTTAAGAGTGTAGAAATGAGGTTTATGGATGGGTGTGGATTGCAATATCACCAGCATATTAGATTGGTAACTCTTCACATGATCCGTAACAAACGCACCCAAAGCACTTCCAGATGCTGAGCTGAGGATAAAGATGAAACGCTGCAAAATAACAAGGTTCAGGCGGCTGAGATCCCGCCGCACCTCAGAGAGATGCTTATTAAGCCAAACCTCAGCGGCCTTTGAAGTTCCTTTCTGCCACATCTCGCCTCAAGACAAAATCAAGGAACGCTGTCTTCGGAAACGCTCGCCGATGGCCGAGTGCATTTAACAAGCTCCAGCTCTCCACTGGGATCTGTCAGGAAACATGTTCCCTCTCCCACTACAGTGAAAGGTTCTTATCGCACACAAACGTGTCCAACAGCACAATCACGTGTCCGCAGAACATCTTATTCCCACAGCATTTAAGGAAAGACCTGCGTCATCAAATTCTCCCATAATCCTCACTGCGTTCCAGTGATGCCTCATGGGACGGGCCAAATCTGACCTGAGGGTTATTCTCAGAACAAGGCATTCGTTTACTACTGCTCAAATGGAAAATAAAACTCAGGGATGTTTACAATATTCTGAAGCACCACAAAATATATTTTGAAGAATGTGTCAAATGTTTTAGTCCATGTAATGAAAATTTTAGTCCAAAACAGCATTGATCCCCAATGACTCTGAGGAAAAGTGTTGAACAAGTAATTGATAATGTGCGATATAATTCTGATAACTTGAGTCTTTCAGAAGAGCTTCCCACAGCCAGCAAATTAAATGAAAGGTGATTTATAATATTGTGCAGTTCTTTTTACAGTTAAACCACAACCAAACCAGAGTGTTTTCCTGTCAGATCTACTCATATCTTCATCTACATCCAGAGGTTAATCATGAGGGATGAACAATTGAGGACACTGTCAATCACAAAATGTCATTAGACTGCACCAAAACCACTGTCAGGACGCTACAAACGCATGTGTGATTCAACGGCTGTGATATTCTGATGGTATTTATGCCTGTTGTTAGTGTTGATGTTCCAGTGTCGTTATATATTGTTTTGTCTGAGCTTCACACCCCAATAATTAAATTCACATATCCCGAAACAGCTGCATTATTATTCCCTCTTACTGAACATCTGCTATTACAGCAGGCGCTTTTAAAGTTACCATGTTTCTGTCACATTTGCATATAGAGCCTTTGGGTGTTTCCTCAGCAAGTGGCCAATCACAGCGAGCCAAAAACAAACATCAACAATTACACAGCATAATTAGTCACAATAGACTTAAACCTGATGTACTCCCTCTTAGAAGAAAAAGTTCTATATAGAACCTTAAAGGGTTCTGTCAGGCACTTGTTTTAGAACACTAGGGTTCTATATAGAACCTTTTTTGTATAATGCATTCTTGAAAATTGAGTCAAGAACCCTAGAGTTCTATATAGAACCTTTCAGTATAAAGTGTTCTTTAAAATTGAGTCAAGAACCCTAGAGTTCTATATAGAACCTTTTAGTATAAAGCGTTCTTTAAAATTGAGTCAAGAACCCTAGAGTTCTATATAGAACCTTTCAGTATAAAGTGTTCTTTAAAATTGAGTCAAGAACTCTAGGGTTCTTGACTCAATTTTAAAGAACACTTTATAGAACCTAAAGCGTTCTTTAAAATTGAGTCAAGAACCCTAGAGTTCTATATAGAACCTTTTAGTATAAAGCGTTCTTTAAAATTGAGTCAAGAACCCTAGAGTTTTATATAGAATCTTTTAGTATGAAGCATTCTTTAAAATTGAGTCAAGAACCCTAGGGTTCTATATAGAATCTTTTAGTATAAAGCGTTCTTTAAAATTGAGTCAAGAACCCTAGAGTTTTATATAGAATCTTTTAGTATGAAGCGTTCTTTAAAATTGAGTCAAGAACCCTAGGGTTCTATATAGAATCTTTTAGTATAAAGCGTTCTTTAAAATTGAGTCAAGAACCCTAGAGTTCTATATAGAACCTTTCAGTATAAAGCGTTCTTTAAAATTGAGTCAAGAACTCTAGGGTTCTTGACTCAATTTTAAAGAACACTTTATAGAACCTAAAGCGTTCTTTAAAATTGAGTCAAGAACCCTAGAGTTTTATATAGAATCTTTTAGTATGAAGCATTCTTTAAAATTGAGTCAAGAACCCTAGAGTTTTATATAGAATCTTTTAGTATAAAGCGTTCTTTAAAATTGAGTCAAGAACCCTAAAGTTCTATATAGAACCTTTTTGGAATTAAGCGTTCTTTAAAATTGAGTCAAGAACCCTAGAGTTTTATATAGAATCTTTTAGTATGAAGCATTCTTTAAAATTGAGTCAAGAACCCTAGAGTTTTATATATAATCTTTTAGTATGAAGCGTTCTTTAAAATTGAGTCAAGAACCCTAGAGTTTTATATAGAATCTTTTAGTATGAAGCATTCTTTAAAATTGAGTCAAGAACCCTAGAGTTTTATATAGAATCTTTTAGTATAAAGCGTTCTTTAAAATTGAGTCAAGAACCCTAAAGTTCTATATAGAACCTTTTTGGAATTAAGCGTTCTTTAAAATTGAGTCAAGAACCCTAGAGTTTTATATAGAATCTTTTAGTATAAAGCGTTCTTTAAAATTGAGTCAAAAACCCTAAAGTTCTATATAGAACCTTTTTGGAATTAAGTGTTCTTTAAAATTGAGTCAAGAACCCTAGAGTTTTATATAGAATCTTTTAGTATGAAGCATTCTTTAAAATTGAGTCAAGAACCCTAGAGTTTTATATATAATCTTTTAGTATGAAGCGTTCTTTAAAATTGAGTCAAGAACCCTAGAGTTTTATATAGAATCTTTTAGTATGAAGCATTCTTTAAAATTGAGTCAAGAACCCTAGAGTTTTATATAGAATCTTTTAGTATAAAGCGTTCTTTAAAATTGAGTCAAGAACCCTAGAGTTCTATATAGAACCTATTGGAATTAAGCGTTCTTTAAAATTGAGTCAAGAACCCTAGAGTTCTATATAGAACCTTTTTTGTATAAAGTGTTCTTTAAAATTGAGTCAGGAACCCTAGAGTTCTATATAGAACCTTTTTTGTATAAAGTGTTCTTTAAAATTGAGTCAGGAACCCTAGAGTTCTATATAGAACCTTTTTGGAATTAAGCGTTCTTTAAAATTGAGTCAGGAACCCTAGAGTTCTATATAGAACCTTTTTGGAATTAAGCGTTCTTTAAAATTGAGTCAAGAACCCTAGAGTTCTATATAGAACCTTTTTTGTATAAAGTGTTCTTTAAAATTGAGTCAGGAAGCCTAGAGTTCTATATAGAACCTTTTTGGAATTAAGCGTTCTTTAAAATTGAGTCAAGAACCCTAGAGTTTTATATAGAATCTTTTAGTATAAAGCGTTCTTTAAAATTGAGTCAAGAACCCTAGAGTTCTATATAGAATCTTTTAGTATGAAGCATTCTTTAAAATTGAGTCAAGAACCCTAGAGTTTTATATAGAATCTTTTAGTATAAAGCGTTCTTTAAAATTGAGTCAAGAACCCTAGAGTTTTATATAGAATCTTTTAGTATGAAGCGTTCTTTAAAATTGAGTCAAGAACCCTAGAGTTCTATATAGAACCTTTCAGTATAAAGTGTTCTTTAAAATTGAGTCAAGAACTCTAGGGTTCTTGACTCAATTTTAAAGAACACTTTATAGAACCTAAAGCGTTCTTTAAAATTGAGTCAAGAACCCTAGAGTTCTATATAGAACCTTTTAGTATAAAGCGTTCTTTAAAATTGAGTCAAGAACCCTAGAGTTTTATATAGAATCTTTTAGTATGAAGCATTCTTTAAAATTGAGTCAAGAACCCTAGGGTTCTATATAGAATCTTTTAGTATAAAGCGTTCTTTAAAATTGAGTCAAGAACCCTAGAGTTCTATATAGAACCTTTCAGTATAAAGCGTTCTTTAAAATTGAGTCAAGAACTCTAGGGTTCTTGACTCAATTTTAAAGAACACTTTATAGAACCTAAAGCGTTCTTTAAAATTGAGTCAAGAACCCTAGAGTTTTATATAGAATCTTTTAGTATGAAGCATTCTTTAAAATTGAGTCAAGAACCCTAGAGTTTTATATAGAATCTTTTAGTATAAAGCGTTCTTTAAAATTGAGTCAAGAACCCTAAAGTTCTATATAGAACCTTTTTGGAATTAAGCGTTCTTTAAAATTGAGTCAAGAACCCTAGAGTTTTATATAGAATCTTTTAGTATAAAGCGTTCTTTAAAATTGAGTCAAGAACCCTAAAGTTCTATATAGAACCTTTTTGGAATTAAGTGTTCTTTAAAATTGAGTCAAGAACCCTAGAGTTTTATATAGAATCTTTTAGTATGAAGCATTCTTTAAAATTGAGTCAAGAACCCTAGAGTTTTATATATAATCTTTTAGTATGAAGCGTTCTTTAAAATTGAGTCAAGAACCCTAGAGTTTTATATAGAATCTTTTAGTATGAAGCATTCTTTAAAATTGAGTCAAGAACCCTAGAGTTTTATATAGAATCTTTTAGTATAAAGCGTTCTTTAAAATTGAGTCAAGAACCCTAAAGTTCTATATAGAACCTTTTTGGAATTAAGCGTTCTTTAAAATTGAGTCAAGAACCCTAGAGTTTTATATAGAATCTTTTAGTATAAAGCGTTCTTTAAAATTGAGTCAAGAACCCTAAAGTTCTATATAGAACCTTTTTGGAATTAAGTGTTCTTTAAAATTGAGTCAAGAACCCTAGAGTTTTATATAGAATCTTTTAGTATGAAGCATTCTTTAAAATTGAGTCAAGAACCCTAGAGTTTTATATATAATCTTTTAGTATGAAGCGTTCTTTAAAATTGAGTCAAGAACCCTAGAGTTTTATATAGAATCTTTTAGTATGAAGCATTCTTTAAAATTGAGTCAAGAACCCTAGAGTTTTATATAGAATCTTTTAGTATAAAGCGTTCTTTAAAATTGAGTCAAGAACCCTAGAGTTCTATATAGAACCTATTGGAATTAAGCGTTCTTTAAAATTGAGTCAAGAACCCTAGAGTTCTATATAGAACCTTTTTTGTATAAAGTGTTCTTTAAAATTGAGTCAGGAACCCTAGAGTTCTATATAGAACCTTTTTTGTATAAAGTGTTCTTTAAAATTGAGTCAGGAACCCTAGAGTTCTATATAGAACCTTTTTTGTATAAAGTGTTCTTTAAAATTGAGTCAGGAACCCTAGAGTTCTATATAGAACCTTTTTGGAATTAAGCGTTCTTTAAAATTGAGTCAAGAACCCTAGAGTTCTATATAGAACCTTTTTTGTATAAAGTGTTCTTTAAAATTGAGTCAGGAACCCAGGAGTTCTATATAGAACCTTTTTGGAATAAAGCATTCTTTAAAATTGAGTCAAGAACCCTAGAGTTCTATATAGAACCTTTTTGGAATAAAGTGTTCTTTAAAATTGAGTCAAGAACCCTAGAGTTCTATATAGAACCTTTTTGGAATAAAGTGTTCTTTAAAATTGAGTCAAGAACCCTAGAGTTCTATATAGAACCTTTTAGTATAAAGCATTCTTTAAAATCGAAAAGCATTTTCTTTATAATAAAAAGCCTGGCACAAAATAAATGAAAGCGGTTTATAAATCAGTATATAAATAGGGTTAACATGATTGGTTGGTTTACCCATGACCGCTCGTCCAGATGGTTAAGGTACGTCTGAAGGTTGTTGAGCTGTTGGCACGAGTAAACAAACTCAAACAGAACAACACTCACTGATTTTACATTCATTTTCAGACACTGATCCAGATGCATCAGATCAAGCGTTCGGCTTCTTCAGGTCAGCTGATTCTTCCGCTTTGCTCTGCTTGAGCTGAACTCTATTAATAAACTCGGATAAATCAATGTGTTCTTCCACTAATCCTGCTGCCGGAGAGAAGATCCGTTTACCGTGAAGGTAGACAGACATTTCTCGTGTCCTGAAGAACCACACTGAGAAAAAGCACATGCCTTTTTCCACCTATAAATTTTATTTGAAGAAGAAAGACGACAGTTCGCAGAGGAGATTTGCACTGTTTATTAGGGTGCTGAGGTGACTGAATGAATTCTGTTGTACAAAGTGTGAGTGAGTGTAAGAAACAGGGTTTATAAATATGTTCAGATCATTAAATCAATCATCATATCTGGATGAATGCAGTAACTAATACAACTGATCGACTTCATTCTGGGGTGTAAAACTGAACTAGAACACACAAGATGGACTTACATTCCTGACGTTTGGCTAAATTAAATAAACGTTCAAAATAAGACGGATTCTCCAATGAAATCACACCAATGTCAAAATTCATAGCAAATATATATATCGTTTGCTTTGTGCATTATAGCAAGTGTTTAAATAATCATCAGAAAATCCCCTGATGCGAAATGAGAATTCTGCTTCATCCTCACAGAGCCAATGAGAGCGCAGCATTCACACTCCAATAAAGTATTTCACTTATTTTTATAATATTTCATTAAACATAAACAGGGATTCGTCTAATTCCGGGCTCTCGATACATCACAAAAATAAACACTCTTCAATTTAAAACAAATCCTTTTGGCATTTGAAATTTATCATATACAATATATTATTCTCCTTCACTGTGCAAACACACGGTGATTTTGCACAATAAATAAAAGGTGATTCATCAGGTACAGCAAAATCATACAGAACTGTACAAAATAGAATAAAATTAGAGGAAGTAACAGAAAGGGCACAAATCTCTGAGTATTAATGAAGAGTTCAGACACAAATCATCATTCTGTCATCATTTACTCTCTTCTGTGGAACACAAAGAACATTTCAACTGTTTCAATGAAAGAAGAAGCTCCAAAAAGCACTACTGAATCAAGGGTTTCTGAGGTTATACGAGAGTGTCGGGAATGAACATCAACGGGTTTGGACACGAAGGTGAGTAAATGATGACAGAACGATCATTACTGGATGAACTATTCGTTTAAAGTCATCACACACACATACACACACGCTCATTCGAGAGCAAATCCTGTAGTCGCTGTTCGCCTGTTTGTGTTTTGAATAGAAATAGCACCGTGACCAAGAAACCCCTGATAATACGCCGTTGACTGCGTTTGATTGATTGTCATGTCGTTGAGCTTAAGTAAGAGCGCAGAGGAGTTCGCACACGTGCAGACGGTCCACTACGTCTGTTTAAAGGCAGAACCGGGTCACTAAAACGAAATGCACAGGAACCTGTCGGAGACGGAGAGGCCGTACGGGTGAGAAGCACTAACGGAGGGCGTTTGGGGCACGAGAGGTGTCGGAATGCATCGATACAGCAGATATAAATCTGTTTCACATACATAGTCGCAGGGGGAGGGAAATCGGCTGCGATTGGTCGCTCTGGCTTCATGTGTTGCTGTCGCCGGCTGCTGATTGGTCGTCCTCGGCGTGTCTGAACATCAGGATGGAGTTGTAGATCTTGAGGGCGGGGCCGAGCTTCACGCTCATTATCTTAACGATATCTCGCTGCGTCAACAGAAGGAAGGCCTTCCCGTCGATTTGCTAGTGAGGGAAAGAAGAAAACATCACCGATGAAGTCAGAACACAGCTGTGATATAATGTGACGGTCATATCTTAAATATGTCTCACTTCATGGAAAACGGACTCAAATATTGACGATGTGGTCGTGCTTGGAGAAGTTTACAGCAAGAAAAATCAATAATTAAAAACTACATGCATTTATAAGCTTTAATACTTCATTCATCAAGAACACATTAAATTGATCAAAAGTGACAGTAAAGACATTTATAATTAATTCAATCAATTAAAATGTTTCTTTGAATGATTGAATGTAGAATGATTTCTGAAGGATCATGTGACATTGAAGACTGGAGTAATGATGCTGAAAATTCAGCTTTGATCACAGGAATAAATTACAATTTACTATATATTCACATAGAAAACAGCTGATTTACATTGTAAAAATATTTCACAATTTTTACTGTATTTTTGCTCAAATTAATGCAGTTGTGGTGAGCAGAAGAGACTCTTTCAAAACCAAAATAAATCAAGGCACATTTGAAACTCCACACGTACCTCCTCTCTGAACTGCTTGGCCTGTTCCTCACAGCCGGGTAAAGAATGGATGAAATCAGCCACCTGAAACGCACACACACACACACACACACACACACACACACACACACACACACACACACACAGAAGAGTTTCATCTTCAACAGATAAAATCAAGAATGAATTGCAGTTGAAGTTACACAAATGAAATACACGGACCTTTCACAAACTGTGATGACGTGTTTTCACAGATTAGATATCAACATGAACAAATGAACAAATGAATGATCTGTTATATGTTTTAGGCACAAATTTAGAGTCTCAATCAAGAGTCAAATCAATGTACTGATAAAGAGTTGAATTAGTGACGTAAGAAGAGATATTCCATCATGAGCTGAAGGGTGAACGTGTCGGATCACTCCTTCCGCGGCAGTGTTCATCTCAGCTCAGGTTTGTGCCTGGAGATTCAGAATCTTCTGCAGCGTCAGCAGCACACAAATATACTGCAGCGTTTACAGAGAAACCCTCAGAAACATGTACTACGCTCAGGGATATCCAACAAACAGCTGCTGCTAAGAATAGCCCGTCTGAACGATCACAGGAGTGAGGTGGGCGATCTATGAAGAGAATCAGTAGCAGTCTTTGCCATGTTTCACCTGTTTCACTTGAAACGGCCTCTGCGCGAAAAAAAAGCTCCGCTTCTGCCATCACACTAGGGGTGGAAATTAACAAGGGCTTGGGGCAAAAATGTCACCAAAATTAATTATATGCCTCCAAATGCCAAGATATGGTGCAAAAAAGCTCTCCGTATGAGTTCTTGTTTTTAATATTTATAAGTTATATTATACGAGCAAAAGTGCTGTTTTCCCGAATATCAGCACGTTTGCAAATGTGATTTTATACAACAATTTAATAAAAAATAAGTTAACAGGCAATTAGGTGACTTACAGTTTAGACTCAGTATTGTCAGTTTTTTCTCTATTTTGCCAATGAAAATAATCATGCATCTCTGAGCAACACAGTTTCAGGTTTATTACTGCGTTTTTGAATGAATCGTTTTAATGAATGACTCGACGACTCACTCTTTTGCTTTGTCCCTGAATGAATCAGACAATCTGAACAAATCATTTAAGTGAATGATTCAATGACTCACACATTAAGACATTGATTTGCCGCCACCTACTGGCGGATTTATTGTAATTTCATTTTAGCTGAGGGATGAAGTTCAAATGCCGTTTTTGTTTTCGATCATGAATCATGATTTTAACAATAGTTCTGGTGTGTTTATAAATAAACTATTAAAAGCGAGATAACACTGTAAATATAACAGAAATAACAGTAGAGCTATCACGCATCTCCGAGCAACATTTTCAGTTTGATAACTGAATGAATCCAAGTTTTTGAATGAATCGTTCTAATGAATGACTCGACAACTCACACTTTTGCTTTGTCCCTGAATGAATCAGCCGATCTGAAAGATTTGTTGAGTGAATGATTCAATGACTCACTCATAAAGACAGATTTTCTGCCACCTACTGGGTGTTTTAGTGTAATTTCATTTTAGCTGAGGGATGAAGTTCAAATGCATTTTTGTTTTCAGTCAATATTTTAACAATAGTTCTGGTTAAAGAGATAGAATGTGTTTATAAATAGACTATTAAGAGCGAAATACGAGATAACACTGTAAATATAATAGAAATAACAGTAGAGCTATCATGTATCTCCGAGCAACAGTTTCAGTTTGATTACTGAATGAATCCGAGTTTTTGAATGAATGGTTGGAGTGAATGATTCAATGACTCACTAGTTAAGACATTGATTTGCCGCCAACTACTGGTGGTTTTAGTGTCATTTCATTTTATGAAATTCAATGCTGTTCTTTTCGGTCATGATCGTAAGAACAGTTCTGCTTAAAGAGATAGAATGCATTTATAAATAAACTATTAAGTGCGAAATGTGAGATAACATTGTAAATATGACGGACATAAAGTCATTGCAGTCGCATTGCATGCAATGTTTTCATCTGTCTTTCGTTGAAACAGGCCTCTCTGAAGAACATTGCTGATGTGCTTCATGATATTGAGTTTCCAGCCCATTTGAACCAAAACCCCTTACCGCACAATCACAAGAAAAGCGTCTCTGGAGCCGCGCCGGACTTTAATTAAACAGACAAACTCCATTTATTATAAAACAACACCGAGTGCCAAGATACAACAGATCGACCTTCTGCAGTCCTCTCAGCTAATATGCAGAACATCGCATTGATTTCCCAGCAAAAACAACTACATCATAATGCTTTCTTTCAGCATGTTGCTATGCAGTTGATTGTATTACAGTTATTCAAATGCTGCCGTCAGACATTAATAAGCCTTGCGTATTTTTAATGTCTCAGCAGCATTCAGGCCTGTTGGTTCCTGGTAATGAAGACACATGTGCGTCTCTAATGAACCGCAGTACTGGCCGCAGATTAAGATTCAATCCTGCGGGGACAGCAGAAGCATCGTTACTGTACGGCTGCATGTTTGGACTCTTTATTACCATCACACTCTTATAAAAGGCTTCAAATGAATGCCTAGGATCCATTCGGCTTTCATAGGAACAGAACAAGAACTCCTGGCAGGATCCATTAGATGTTCTGTCCGCTGCCAAATGATTTTGCGGTGTTTAGGTCACATCCATTTAGAGCGCTTGTGTTTGTCTGATATGCTAATGCTTTCCCGCAGTTAAAAGAGCTCAAAATATGCAGTGAATTGATCAAAAGTGACAGTAAAGCAGTTATATTGTTACTTTTGAACATTCTATTCATCAAAGAATCCTGAGAAATAAAATGTATCATAAATGTATCAGAGTACAGGATCATGTGACACTGAAGACTGGAGTAATGATGCTGAAAATTCAGCTTTGATCAAAGGAATAAATTACACTTTACTATATATTCACATAGAAAACAGCTGATTTACACTGGAATAATATTTCACATTTTTGATCAAATAAATGCAGCGTTGGTGAGCAGAAGAGACTTCCGTCACGAAATCTCTGGACAGTAGCTTAAGGTAACGATAAAGCCAACAGACAAAGCCCTGCTTTAACGAGTGACATTATCAATCAGATCTCACACGCTATCCCACAATCCCTCGGTGCAACAGCAGCCTGTTTACCGGCGGGTCCTTGAGGGCCGTGCGGCTGATATTTACACAGCCTGTAGTTCAACACGCACGTTGTGTGTTTATGTCTGCGCTCTGTTCATCCTCACAGCCCGGGGTCAGAGTTTCAGCCGCACCTGGTTACCATGACAACCACCCCATCATGTGCCCGGCGGCATGAAGAGGCTCGATTTCACCTCTGCAACCCAACATTACCATGACAAACAGCCTGAAACTACTGCACAGTGACAGCCTGTAAACCTCTGAAAGCGTTTATACTCGGTCAGCCGATCTCACGACCTCCAGTCCTGCGCTCCCATTGGTTGATTCCACGTCATTTGCATAAAATCTCTTCAAGTGTGACAGCCGCAGCTCATGAAGCCAGTAAATCAACTCAGAATGATTTCTGACAGATTTTACGCTACAAATCGCTGTCAGTATAGAGAATTACTGTGGCGATGGCTGATATTATAAATCTACACTGTTGTATGAATATTGCATTTTGTATAAACACAGATGCAAAGATGGATGACTTTCTTGGAAATGTAATAATTGAGATTATACGGTTCGAACAGTAACAAATAAACCATGATATGACCTGCATTCAGACACTAACACTGACTGTCAGCAATTTATTCACATTTATGCGTGTAGAGACTGACACAACAAAAGCAATTTGTCAGTTCACTAAAATACATAGCGATACTAAACTGGAAAGTTCCTGCTAAAACTGCACAAAATCACTGAACTTTTGAGAAATAAAAGCACAAGCGAAATCAAACTAATGTGGCATCATTTCGAACGAAATCAAGCCAAAACAAAGTTCGAACTTCCTGGAAATGTTCACTCCAGCTGCTAAACTACCATTGGTCCATGTTGTAATGACATAATAGGTGGGTGTGGCTCTGAGGCTCCGCCTTTGAGATGTAAATCTTCTCTGGGTTAATTTCTTCTGTTCAGTCCATCAAGGTCAGATGTGAGTAAAAACATGAACGTGAAGCTGTAATTTCAATTAAAAGCGACACTGACACTGGTTTTCATGTTTAATAATGTAAAGCTGCTGCTTTAAAGCAATCTATTGTATAAATAAACGTGATGTGATTGCTTAATTTACAGTGTTTGCTGGTGCAAACATTTACACATCGCTACGATCAGATCTTTCTGAACTGCTGTTTTCTCACTGCTGTCGTGATTATTTTGTTACTGAGAGGAAAGTGCGCAGCACATATTTACATATTCACCTAATCGTGGACGAAGTCAGGATGTTATTATATGGGTGCAAAACTTATGAAAAGTTATTTTTCATTCTTCGATTATGAGTACATTGGGGCTTTAAATGATCTCCTGAATGAGACAGAGACGCAAAACTCCTGACAGGACATGATATACGGTGTTTCTTACCTCCTCTACGGTCCAGTGTGCGACGCGACTGGCCTGGACGCCGGCCACCCCGGGCAAGAGCTTACAGTGCTGCTCCCAACACAGCGGCAGGTCGCGGCTCGGATGAGCCGACATGGCGGACAGGAAGACGGACTGATGCAGGGCCTGCTGGAGACTGTCCATGTTCCGCTCTGAGAAAACACACATCAGGCATTTACAGTGGGAAAAACAGGACCGTTTGGATCTGCTGAACAAAACACAAGGACTTAAAGGGATAGTTCACCCAAAAGTGAAAATTTACAAACATGCATGACGTTCTTTCGTATTTTAAAAAATGTTGGGAACCAAACAGTTTGGCTTCCATTGTACATTCTTTTAACAAAAAGCAAAAGATTTATTATAGCTTGTCAAATTTGCCCCTATTTGCCCCAAATTTGCCGTTTTTGTGGGCGTCCCTTTAAATGCAAATGAGCAAAAGAGGGCGGAGCTTTAACAGCTCAACAACAACAAAGCTGGAGAATCTCACGCAGCCAAAATGAGGAAAGTGTTCAGCCTTACATTGTTCAAACCGGAGTCGACACTGATGGAGAGACTCAGGAAGAAGTTACAACTTTTAGACGTTTCTGAATGGTTAGTGGATAAATTGATGTAGTTGCTGTGGAGTTGATTCAACTCATCCACTAGCATGTGCCGTCATGTTCATCTTTTGTGTTGAATTGACCCTCGTTTGGCGTAAAATGACGACATTTACAAAAACAACTCTTCCTCTTCTCTATAGCAGCCCAACATGGCCCCGCCCCCTTTGTTCTCAGGGGCGGGGTTTATGTAAATTTTAGGGTTTGTGATGTCACAACCCAGGAAGAAGCTCGTCATAGTCCCTACCAGCCGTTTGTTGTACTCCTTAAACAGAGAATTCGGATAAAACCTCCTTTTGCTAAAACACCCTGTGAAACCTTTTTCCATTCGTCACACATTAAAATCAGTATATGGATAAACGTCTGCAGCTTGTGTTTTGGGTCATTTGACTCTAAAGGTCATTTCTACATTCAAAAATAAACAAATTCTGTTTGATTATGGAGTTCAGAAGCACTTTCATGTTTAATGACACAGATTCAGCATGTTTATTTCTCGCAGTCAGTGATTCTGTGCACACAAACATGGACTCTCAGCAGCGTCTCGCTCAAATGTTCCTGGCAGCGTTTAAGACGCCCGTGAGGGTTTAGCAGAACGCTGCCCTTTCACGCTCCGCAGAGGACGATCTGACCGGCTCCTAAGAGACCAAAAGAGCTGCTAAACGGACGGCAGATCCAGAATCCTGGAGAAATATGTGAATACTATACTAAACAATCAACACAAAAGGCAATTAAGATGACAATGAAATTTCAGTCGCCATTAGTGTTTTAAATCTTGCATTTGTATTTTTTGGCCTCCTTTGAGTGTTTTACAAATAAAGGAATGAAGGAACGAATGGCAACAGAACCATCACCTGATATCATCACTGCAAATCAATAAATCTCGTGATGATGTTTTCTGAAATAACTCGTACGAGGACGTCATCACTGCGTTTGTCTTGACATTCACTCGGATCCGCACTGCCACCTGTGTCCCGCTACACAAGCCGTTGCCACGGCGATTGTCACACTGCATCGTCGTCTGAGCAACTGTTTGCAATCTGTTGTGTCACATGATCAGGTGAGATCGGGTCTGGAGACGAGGACGCGAGCGGACGGCGTCGGGAAGGATTAAAGTCTCGCAGTGCTCGATTCGCCACAGGACACAAAAGAGCAGCACTCTCACACACACTCTCACACTCACACTCACACACATACACACACACACACACACACACACACACACACACACAAACATACAAGACTGAGCTCAAAAAAAGAAAAAAAGTGTCTGATCCATCAGAAATGATGCTTTGAAAAAGACAACTAAAACAATCTCTCAACAACATGTCCAGGTTACATTACATCACAAGATGAAGATGATGATGATGATGCTTCCTAATCAACGTAGCAAATAAACTTGGCAGTGTATATTACAAATATTGTTTGCTCCTTGACGAATTGCTTCCGTTCCTCTCTTGTGAGTCACTTTGGATTTCTGTTAAATGTATCAATGTAAATGAAAAAACTAAAAGCAGAGGAAGGATTATTTTCATGACAAACATTTTTTAAATTCTCATGCAAAATAAATCTCACTAATGTAAAGCAGGTGGAAGTTTGAGTTCAATAATGATTCTGTTTGATTGAACATTTTTAATTGATTTATCTAGTTTTGTATAATAGATAACCCATCTAAAATCATCACTGAATAATGATCCGCAATAGATTATCTATAATAAATTTATGTTTTAACTTAAATTTGCAAAAAAATAAAGGCTGGTTAAATTCTAATATGATGTAGACTCTTAGAAAAAAGGTTTGTTTAAAATTCGAACTAAATTTCTCTTTATGCCAAAAAAGACATCATAATACTTTCATGTTTAATGGATTATTTCAGTTTTTCTAGTGATAAAGTATGTTTACAAGGTATTTAATTCATGCAACTTAATTAAAATAGAAAATTAACTAGAACAAAATGAATTAATCCATAAAATTTAATCCATAAAAATCCAAAAAAGGTTCTATATATGAAGAACATGACCCATATAGAACCTATATAGATCCGTTTCTTCTAAGAGTGTGTAAATATTAAATGCAATTGACATTAAAATACATATATTCACATAAATAAATACATAAATCTAAAGTAAAATAAACCGACTTTTTGTATACAAACTGTATTAAAAAACGGAACACTAAACGTCTGCGTTTGACAGCGATGTTCACAGCGAGACCTCAAACACTGAGAAATCATCATTCCCCGTCAGTTTCTCCCTCACATCCGTCCGTCTCACACCTCAGGGAAGCTGTCTAACTGTCTCAGAAAGAGACGGTCCTGCAGTGAGACGCTCTGATCGCTCTGATCGAGGAACCTTCAAATCCCAAAGCCGGAAGTTTAAGCTACTGTTCAACCAGGAATAGCTGCACACTGCGACATTTCCACAAGAACATCATGATAGTGAATGATCTAGACATGCATCTTCCTTCAGCAGTATTATTACATCACAACCCATCTCAAACCCACTCGGAAAACATGTGATCATCACATATCCACCTTATTTTTAATGTAAGAGCGTGCATTAGGAACTTGAATGTGTTTGGCTATCACTCTCAGTCACGTCCAGTTATTTCTGCTGTAAAAATAAAATATGACTTAAAAAGTCAAAATAAGCAGAATAATGTCAGCCAGCGGCTCATTATTACTAAAAACCCTTCAATAGGCAATAAAGCATGTTTGTTTTGAGATAATGACCATCAGCACATCACTCCTCATGTATGTTCAGCTAAAATGATGATCTGGGAGGAAAGTTTATTTATTCGAGACACCTTTAGCATCATTAAACATGACAGTGTGAGAACGAAAGATGCTTTCTGCTCTTCAGCGTCGGGAGGCAAACAGAAGCGTTTCCCCCGCTGAAGGGCCGCGGTGTTTAACGCCGAGCTGGAATCTCATTATAGAGACCCGGCGAGCGAAAGCGTTTTCATCCTCACATCACAAAACACTACAGACACTCATTATTTCACTTGACAAATAAAAGCTTCTTCTCCAATGCCGAGTAGCCTCTAAAGGCAGCGCTTAAGGTCACAGGAAGCTCAGCGTGTCACTTCCTGTCAGAGAAGTGTCTTGTGCTCGTGTCAGTGAAGGAGATCAAATGAGGCCGATACGGGCGGCTGAAAGTAAATCAATGGCAGCTTCAGTCATTAGATGAGTGACCTTCACACTTAATGTCACAAATACTCGTTTAAAAACCTTCGAGAACGTTTGGTGTCGAGCTGAGGAAACACCCCAGATAAACAACTCTCTCTCGCTGACGCCACTGAGGTTAATGACGCTGTTAAATCACACTCCAGGGTTAAAGGTCTACGTTCCTTCAGCTACAGACGTGATATGCTGAAAACCGACTGAATCCTCTACTGCTCCAGTATTTTGGTCATCGTAAGTTTTAAGGCATGTTTGCAGCTGTCTATGATCTAGTGAGGCAGAACACGAGGGTTTGAGACGCAACCGTATACTGCACACACTCAACAGCATCATGGACAGAGACAGACACACAGGTTCAAACACTGATAAGCAGCATGTTTGGCCATCATCACCATCATCATCATCATTTCCAGCATCACCATCATTCAATTCAATTCAATTCACATTTGTTTGTAAAGTGCTTTCATGATACATATCGTTTCAAAGCAGCTTTAGAGAGAATGCATGTCATTACAATTTAGAGAATGCAGTTAGCAAATCATGTAATAATTTTGGCAATTAATTTACAATCACTGTTAGCAGTGTAATTGAAGGTAGAAGCAATGAGATCCTGGAAATAATGAATTGCATATTAACAATAATTAGGATGTATAGAAATATCTTGCACATGATCCATGTTCTCTAAGACAGCGCGCGATCAAGCGATCGGTTCTCCTTGCGCCTGAATGGTCAAATGCACAAAGAGTTGTCAAAATGTCCATCGTGTGGAGTATCTCATGTAAATACTGTCGGTTATGGCTTAAGTGGACGTAAACAGGTGGGTGAAAACAGGATATGTGTCAGGATATTACATACATGGATTCGGTCTTAAAGGGAGAGTAGTCTAATTAAATATTTGTCTGTCATTAATGTTAATAAAACAACAAAATATGTTAAATGAATATATAGTGAAATAAAATTTTTCATATCATGGTTATATATAATGCCCACTCGTCCATATTCCACCATGAGAAATCTGGTCACTGGGTTGTTTTTACAGTGTTATGCTATAAACATTTGTTCTGTAATATCCGTTTAGCACTTTAATAACTACGCCCTTTGAAGGTTATTGGGCATTGTGAAATTTGTGCTTTAAGTTTGTGACAAGCACATAAAAATTATGACTTTTTTTATTGGAGTAATAATGAAGAAGCTGTCCTGCATTCATTTGTCTCACTGTGATGTGCTTGGAAACTGCAACATCACAAAAAAAGAAAAGAAAAAAGAAATTAATAAATATAGGCATCGGTATCGGTATAGTACCAGAAAAAAAAAGTATTGGTGCTTGTATTCGGTCCTTAAAAATGGTATTGTGCATCCCTAATCATCATCATCACCAGTATCCCCACCATCATCACCATCACCATAATCACCATCATCATCACCATCATCACCATCAGTATCATCACCAGTATCACCACCAGTATCATCATCATCATCATCATCATCACCAGTATCACCATCATCATCATCACCACCATCATCACCATCATCATCACCATCATCACCATCATCATCACCAGTATCATCACCAGTATCACCACCAGTATCACCACCAGTATCACCATCACCATAATCACCATCATCATCATCACCAGTATCACCATCATCATCATCACCACCATCATCACCATCACCATCACCATAATCACCATCACCATCATCATCATCACCACCACCATCATCACCATCACCATCATCATCATCACCACCATCATCACCACCAGCATCACCATCACCATAATCACCATCATCATCATCACCATCACCATAATCACCATCATCATCACCAGTATCCCCACCATCATCACCATCACCATCATCATCATCACCACCATCATCACCACCAGCATCACCATCACCATAATCACCATCATCATCATCACCATCACCATAATCACCATCATCATCACCATCACCATAATCACCATCATCATCACCATAATCACCATCATCATCACCATCACCATAATCACCATCATCATCACCATAATCACCATCATCATCACCAGTATCACCATCATCACCATCATCATCACCAGTATCACCAGTATCACCACCAGTATCATCATCATCATCACCAGTATCACCAGTATCACCACCAGTATCACCACCAGTATCACAACCAGTACTGGTGATGATGATGATGATGATACTGGTGGTGATACTGGTGATGATGATACTGGTGGTGATACTGGTGGTGATACTGGTGGTGATACTGGTGGTGATACTGGTGATACTGGTGATGATGATGATGATACTGGTGGTGATACTGGTGATACTGGTGATGATGATGATGATACTGGTGATACTGGTGATGATGATGATGATGATACTGGTGGTGATACTGGTGATGATGATACTGGTGGTGATACTGGTGATGATGATACTGGTGGTGATACTGGTGGTGATACTGGTGGTGATGATGATGGTGATACTGGTGGTGATACTGGTGGTGATACTGGTGGTGATACTGGTGGTGATGATGATGGTGATGATGATGGTGATGATGATGGTGGTGATACTGGTGGTGATGATGATGATACTGGTGGTGATGATGATGGTGATACTGGTGGTGATACTGGTGGTGATGATGATGATGATACTGGTGGTGATACTGGTGGTGATACTGGTGATGATGATGATGATACTGGTGATGATGATACTGGTGGTGATACTGGTGATACTGGTGATGATGATGATGATACTGGTGGTGATACTGGTGATACTGGTGATGATGATGATGATACTGGTGATACTGGTGATGATGATGATGATGATACTGGTGGTGATACTGGTGATGATGATACTGGTGGTGATACTGGTGATGATGATACTGGTGGTGATACTGGTGGTGATACTGGTGGTGATGATGATGGTGATACTGGTGGTGATACTGGTGGTGATACTGGTGGTGATACTGGTGGTGATGATGATGGTGATGATGATGGTGATGATGATGGTGGTGATACTGGTGGTGATGATGATGATACTGGTGGTGATGATGATGGTGATACTGGTGGTGATACTGGTGGTGATGATGATGATGATACTGGTGGTGATACTGGTGGTGATACTGGTGATGATGATGATGATACTGGTGATGATGATACTGGTGGTGATACTGGTGGTGATACTGGTGGTGATACTGGTGGTGATACTGGTGGTGATACTGGTGATACTGGTGATGATGATGATGATACTGGTGGTGATACTGGTGGTGATGATGATGGTGATACTGGTGGTGATACTGGTGGTATCACCATCATCACCACCAGTATCATCATCATCATCACCAGTATCACCAGTATCACCAGTATCACCAGTATCACCACCAGTATCATCATCACCAGTATCACCACCAGTATCATCATCATCATCACCAGTATCATCATCATCATCACCAGTATCACCACCAGTATCATCATCATCATCACCAGTATCATCACCAGTATCATCATCATCACCAGTATCACCACCAGTATCACCACCAGTATCACCACCAGTATCATCATCACCAGTATCACCACCAGTATCACCACCAGTATCACCACCAGTATCATCATCACCAGTATCACCACCAGTATCACCACCAGTATCACCACCAGTATCACCACCAGTATCACCACCAGTATCATCATCATCATCACCAGTATCACCACCAGTATCACCATCATCATCACCAGTATCATCACCAGTATCACCATCATCATCATCACCAGTATCATCATCATCACCAGTATCATCATCATCATCATCACCAGTATCACCATCATCATCATCTAGGGCTGCAGGAGGCGATTGAAGGTGATTCATCTGCGATTATGAACGCGATATTGCGTAGCTTGTCTGCGAACTACGGCTCTGTATATCCATTTGAAAGCAGGTGATGGACATTTACCGCTAATCACAGAACCGGCTTTACTGATGAGACACGCATGACAATCTCATGCGATTAATCATGCAGCCCTATCATCATCATCATCATCATCATCATCACCATCATCATAATCACATCAATCTCAGGCAGCTGAGGTACAGAGCTCAAGAGTTTTTAGAAAAAATAAAGGGAAAAAAGAAACAATGAAATTTTTAAGAAAAAACCCTGAGTATTCGGTCAGATGATTACATTCATTTACAGCGGAGTAAAGTCATTCCTCACTGACACACACGTCTGTGAATGAACAGAAACACCTGCTCTCTGGGAGTGAGGAGAGAGAAGAGCTCATTATTTATCATCTAATGTCTTTTGATGCTCTTGTCAGGAATGATTCATAGACTGAGAGCAGCCAGAGCGTCCCATCAATCAACGGCTCCAGTTTCTGAGCACACGAGAGGAGACGAGAACCTGGAGACTTTGACCTTCAGACGACACCAGAAACCGCTTCACGCGTGTCCGTACAGTCACGCGTCACACGAGCACGACATCAATCAAACCTCACAGATTATTACACCATCATTTCACTATTCAATTCAGATTTTAATCAAGAGCTTTTCAAGCATGAAAAATCACAATGATGGAACAATAAAACATTAGACAGATAGACTGCAGAATCACGACTGCTACTGTAAATATTTAGAGTGAAGATCAGACGTCCCTCGACTCCATCAGATACGGACCATCTGCTCCAAACCCTGGTGAGATCCTCAAGGACACGACGGACAGAAGCAGCCAAAACCAGCCAGTTCACAGATATTACTGAAGAACCTCAGCTGTCATGAACTAACAGTGAACAGTTGTGCTTTTATTAACGTTAAAGATGAACAAATACTATAATCTACTGCTTATTGTTACTTACTGTAACGTGTATGGGACTCAAGATCTGTATTTTGTCTTCTCAAGGAAAACTACTCTTTCTGCATCAGAAAATCATCATCACAGATGATAAACACAACAGATCAGCAGCAGAATCTGCTCGACTTAAGCCTGACCTGAGCTGAAATCAGGTGGCGTCCGTCATACGTAAGAGCACAGATGGATGTTACAGGACAATGTGAATCACGGAGGGAGAGCGGATCATCGGCAGGGTCATGTGATCTGATCTGTCAGTTCTGTGGAGTTTGACACGGTCAGCTCACGAATCACGAGTCGCTGCTGTCAGACTGTCAGTGTTTTCTGGCCCACGCTGAGCTCTGGCTCTAATGAGCGCCGAGAACGACACGTCTGCTTCACTCCTGCTCTAAAAACAGATCCGCTGCTCTTCAGCCGCAAAACAAGACCAGAACCCTCCGAAATCCAGCTTGAGAGACGAGAGCAGCACTGCGACTGAGACCGAAGTGTGTCACGCGCAGCTCTGTCTCACATTTCTGTTACTAAAAAACATTAACCAAATTAAACATTTTATTTCAGCTAGTTGCAAAGGCAAACATTTCTCATACTAATATAACTTGCACTGAAAAAAAAAAATAGAATAATTATATAATTTTATAAATAATAATATTTAGTTATAAAAAAAAATATCACTAAATATGACCAAAAAAAACCCCCAAATCCTAAAACTTTAACTAAAATTTAAATAAAAACAGAAAATATAAAAACTAATTCAAAATACTAATAAAAACTATATAGACCTATTTAAAAAATAAAAATAACCATAACATTATTAAAACAAAATAATTACACTTTTACACTTTAAAAAAATTACCACTGGAAATATATAAAAATAATTCTAAATATTTAAAAACATTTACATAAGACATTTAAAAAAACCTAATAAAATGACAAAAAAAAAATAAAAAAAAAATAAAAAATGCATTTGGAAAATGTAAATATAAAAAAATTCTAATTAAAAATATTTAAAAACAATTATATTAGAAATTTAAAAAAATAACTAATAAAATGACAAAAAAAATACTAAAAAAAATTATTTAAAATGAAAATGTAAATATAAAAATAAATTCTAAAAAAATTTGTTTAATTAAAACATTAAAATATAAAAATCAAAACTACTTAAAAAAAATTCAAATGTATATAGACATACTTAAACTAATAAAATAAAACTAAACAAACAAAAACTTAAAATATAAAAACAAAACTAATTAAAAATGTTTATAGACATGTACTATTAAAATAAAATAATAATAAAAATGACAAAAATACTAATACTTTAATAAAAATGAAAACTGAAAATATAAAAATAAAAAAATAATTAAAATATAAAAAAACGAATGAAAATGACAAAAAACTAAAACAAAATGTATTTAAAATGAAAATGTAAATATAAAAATAAATTCTATATTTAAAATATATATAGACATACTTTAATAAAAAAAACAACATGATTTAAACTTAAAACAAAAACTGAAAATACGAAAATAAAACTAATTAAAAAATTATAGACATGAAAATGTACTAATAAAATACTAATACTAATAAAAATGATGAATAAAAATTTAAATAAAAACTGAAAATATAATTAAAATATTAATAAAAACTAAACATTAAAATAATTTAATATTAATAATATATAAAAATATAATAATGTTAATAAAAACTATAATAGTATCTCAATGATAATAAAATAACACTGTCTCCGTCTAAATGAATCGAATCTCTTGATCTCTCGACACAGACGCAGCGATGATCAAATGACCTGACGGATCTGAGAGCAGGGTGATGGTGTGAAGATGACTCTTCATCGTCTTTCAGACGAGGTTCAGACAGCGACTCGATCGTCTCTAATGAAATCTGAGCATCTGACGACTATCAGATCTATCCCACAAAATCAGCTTCACATGACAACTTAATTGTCTAATGGAGAAGATCTCTGGAGACAAACGAGGAGTGGAGAACCGCTGAGAGCGACAGCGTCTCACGGGGAAACACCGATTACTTCTCTGAAGCCAGAATCAAAACCACCCTCTTTATACTTCAAGTTTAATTCAATGTGTGAGTGAAAATTATTTCCACACCAAAAGTTTCAAAGCACCAGCAGTGAGAATAAACCTGAACAGCTCAAACTGCTCGTCTAGAGAAATCGCTGATTCACCAAACGCCTCCAGAGACTCACGGCAGGTTTCTTCATGAAAATCGCAGCATAATCCTGCAGCGTTCTAAAAATAAGACATTTCGCATCATTTAGGAATACGCTGCAGCTGATTACACTCCAGCGTTTGAGTCCGAACACGACTGAACTGAGATCAGGATAAACTCACAGTTACTCGTCCTTCAAACTGACTGAACAATCAACACGTGTGACACACACACCTGCATTCAGAACACGAGGGTCATGAAACCCCCCTGTTTTAGCCTGGTCGTTCACACCTCTGAGCTGCAAAAACTGTGCTGTTACAAAACTGTACACCGTGCTGGTTCATGTTTGGTGCAGGAGAATGTGTGAAATAAAAACTCTACGTGGCTAGTGTTGTTAAACTCAACGCGGAGCTCCGCGCTGCAACCGATCATATGTGTGTATCATAATAACAGTCGTATTTTTCATGTGTTCATATTCAAACTCCAGTTCTGACCGCATCATGTGCAAAATACAAACAACACTCATGTGCTGCTGTGCTGAGGGAAACAGCCTACGGCTCGCGTGTTTGAACGCAGAGGAGAATGAGCCGCACTTTTGTGACATTTGAATTCTCCGCTGTAATGCGATCTCACGCGAACATATTTTCCATTTGTGCTGGTAGATCACAGCAAAACAATCCACATGCACCCCAACCTCTGCTCTGGTCGCGTCGCAGGAAAACACATTATGTTGCATTGAGGAAACGAACACCAACGAATCACAAGAGACCGAGGCGAGAGAAGTGATGCTTCCTCATGCATAATGCTGCAATTATAATCTTATGCATACTACTGCGCATGATTGGATTAAATCAGCTTTATGTCATGAATATATGTTGAGAATCGCTCAAAACGGTCTACGTCAGCATGTTCGACCAGCCCATACTTCGGCCGAAAGCACACGATGACGTCAGATTTTGTGACGTTGCTCCGACTAAGATTTTCAAACCGGAAGACAGAAATCGCTCTGAAAAATGGAAAAAATAACTATTTTTCACTTATGAATAACATTAATGAGTACCTTTAGTGTTTTTGATGTCTATACATATGTGTTTACATCTCAAAATAAGTGTTTCATGACCCTTTAATATCATGTGACTGACACACACTCTCACACACACACACTCACTCACTCACACACTCACTCACACACACACTCACTCACACACACACTCACACACACACTCACTCACTCACACACACACTCACACACACACTCACACACACACACACTCACACACACACTCACACACACACTCACACACACACACACACACTCACACACACACTCACACACACTCACACACACACTCACACACACACACACACTCACACTCACACACACACTCACACACACACACACACTCACACACACACACACACACACACACACTCACACGCACGCACGCCACACACACACACACACACACTCCGTCTCCTGCTGACTGTAATGAAACATTCCGGACTGGAGGGCTCTCGTGTCTCCATGGAAACAATCAGAAAATTATGGCAATCAATGAAACTGCTGTGAAAACGCTGGAAATCATATTCTTAGCCGTGTCCATCAGTCCATCTTAGTCGTGTTCTTAGCAGCATCATCACCTTTAACACGCGTCACATGAGCTCATTCAAAACTAACTCCTAAGGTCCGTGAGCCGGGACTTGAACTCGGGTCGCCCGAAGCACAGCAGTGCGTCATGTCGGCGCTGCCCACGAGGCTATCGGCACAGTCCTGATTACACAAATATATCTGCTTTTTTAAAACCTCAAGCTGCAATCTGATTGGGATCAGTGCACACTAGTTTATATCAGTCCATCTGCATGATTTGGAAAGAAGTCTAACTGTGGTTTTTCTAAGAAAAAAATGTGGTTTAAAATGCGATTAAAAGTACAAAATTCACTAGAACAACATTTACAAACGCTCAAGTTTTTCTACTCAAGAGTGATTGTGATTGTGATTGGCTGAAAGGTGTGACACACTTTAGATATACTGAAGAAACACCAGCAGAATGTGTAAAAACACAAACTCTCACCTGAAATGACACTGTTCACATCAATGTCGTCCTCCTCGTCCTTGATGCGCAGAAACTTCGATGACTGAGAGAGTCTGAATGAGAGAGAGAGACGGATGAGTGACGAGAGATGAGCAAAACTGCTTATTAACAACATCAGATCAGCCATGAAGAATTAGACAAGATTAAGGATCATTTCACCACAGTCAGATGCTTCATCCATATATATCAGATATGACCAAAATCTTAAATTACAATATTTTTTTACACAGTAACAAATAAAAAATAAATTAAATTAAATAATAATAAAAAAATAAATAAATTGAAACTAACATGAAAAAATAAAACAATACATATAAATTAATTATAAGATAAATAAATGAGCCAACTTTAAGGTGCATGCAATATATATATATATATATATATATATATATATATATATATATATATATATATATATATATATATATATATATATATATATATATATATATATATATATATATATATATATAAAAATATAAAAGCAAAAAAAAACTGGAAAAATATAAAAATAAAAAATGAATACAAATACAAAATTAACTGGAAAAGCTAAATTTAAGATGCATGCAAAATAAAATATACATATAAAAAGATATAAATAAAAATTTCAAAATAAATAAAAAGTAAATAAACAAGCAAAATTTAAGATGCATGCCAAAAAAAAAAAAAATATATATATAAAATAAACTATATAAAAATTAAAATAAATATATATATATATATATATATATATATATATATATATATATATATATATATATATATATATATATATATATATATATATAAAATAATTAGCAAAATTTAAGGTGCAAGCAGAATATAAATGACAAAAATAGTTAAAAAATTAAAAAATAAAAATCACACAGAAAATGAATAAAAATAAGTAAATAAAATCTTCTAAATATCACATAAACACAGTTTAATACTTTAGTTTTTGCGCACAGATTTCCTCCTACTGTATCTCTGTTATTACAGTAACCTGTGGTTCAGACAGCAGATCTCTACAGTAACCCATGTAGATCTGATCGTTCGCTCTGAATACCCATCTGATCAGCGGTGAGACCCGACATCTGATCATTCTCCCAGCAGGACCAGTGTCTTTCAAATCAAGCTTTTACAAAAAACGTCCCCAAGCTGTAGGAAGTGTATTAAAAGTGTAATGAAAGCTTTAAACGATCCTGCTGTAGAAACACAGAGGATTGATCTGAAATCTCCTCTGGCACCGACAGCAATAAACGCTTCATCTGTTCCAGCTCACAGCGCTGCTTTAAACCAGACTGTTAATGACGCTTTCAAACTCACACACGCATAGCTGCGCTTCAACCCATATATTTCTATGCAAATTTTGGGATATTGCATAAAAAGCGCTGGATGGAAACACCATAAATTCTAAAAATGCACATAAAAAAAAATTGAGGCAGATCATTTTTTCCTGATAAGAAGGATGGAAACACATTTTTTTGTAAAATTACCCTTAAAAACTCATGTGACTTTGCCTTAGCAGAGGCTGTGATTGGATAACTGGACTAACCAGCGGACCAATCACATCGCAGCATTTCAAATGTTGGTTTGGTGGTTCTGAAACGTCCGAGTCAAAGTCTTTCATCAGAATGATTTGGTTTAATTCCTCCAGAAGCGCCTCACACGATTGCGTTCCCGAACACCAGCATCCGAACGCAAGATCACATGACAGCGTTTATTGTGTTTCGAGACCAACTCATTCATGATGGAGGACAAAGAGCCCGATTGAAGAAACTCACACTTGTATTACTGATATTTTGCACCAGTTTCCCAGGAAGTGATGATTTTGTTCTCTCGAACACATGAGATAAAAAACACTGCCTTATTTGCAAATGTTTTTGATTTTGAGCATAACTTAAATTCACAACTTTGGATGGAAACATGCATAATGAGAACAAAAACACAAACAGACAGTCTGACTCCAAACGCCGGAGAGACTGAACACAAGCGTCTCTCTTTTATCTCTTAACGTTAAAAGCCTCCCAAACATTCTGCAATTAAGAGTAAACGAAACATGAATGATTAATGGCTGGAAACGGATAAAGAAACTCTCTCTGATGAGGTAAAAACACCAAAACAGAACTTCAACTCAACAGACTGCTGTTCAAATCTCTCATTTACGATAAACAGAGACACTGATAAAGAGGAAGTTTGCAGAGCTTTTTCATGCTCAAACAGCAACACTAAAGAAACATGAAGATGTGAAACACATCCCAGGTGCTCTTTAAGGGCTGACACCTGCAGCACTGATTAATAATCATATGTCAGGGGTTAATAGTTCGGTCATCACCTGCTGGGCAAGCGTCCTCTCTTCCCGAGGGGCGACAGCGGCTTCGCTCCCGGAGTCAAAGGCTCTTCCTTCAGCTCTCTCTTCACCACCGCCGGCCGCCCGCGCAGACGAGGAGCGCCACCTTCATACGCCGCCATCTCCACCCTGAGAGAGACGCTCAATCAGTGCACATGAACAGACTTTAAGTCTTTAAATTCACCATGAAATCAAAATGTGTGTCCCTTTAAATGCAAATGAGCAAAAGAGGGCGGAGCTTTAACAGCTCAACAACAACAAAGCTGGAGAATCTCACGCAGCCAAAATGAGGAAAGTGTTCAGCCTTACATTGTTCAAACCGGAGTCGACACTGATGGAGAGACTCAGGAAGAAGTTACAACTTTTAGACGTTTCTGAATGGTTAGTGGATAAATTGATGTAGTTGCTGTGGAGTTGATTCAACTCATCCACTAGCATGTGCCGTCATGTTCATCTTTTGTGTTGAATTGACCCTCGTTTGTGAAGCAGTCCGGCGTAAAATGACGGCATTTACAAAAACAACTCTTCCTCTTCTCTAAAGCAGCCCAACATGGCCCCGCCCCCTTTGTTGCGTGTTCTCAGGGGCGGGGTTTATGTAAATTTTAGGGTTTGTGATGTCACAACCCGGGAAGAAGCTCGTTGTCGTCCCTACCAGCCTTAAAAAGTGATTTCTGTAAAAGAAAATATCTCTCTTTGCATTGAACTTTGAGCGTCGTAACTCTGCAGATGTTGTTTATGATCAAACAGCAAGAAAAGAAAACAAAAAGCATGTAACAAAATTAATATTAAAATGAAAACTGTATAAATATATAAAACTCATTTAAAATAGTCATAAATAATAATATGTAAACTCGTGAGTCGGACTGTGATTTATTGACGTCTCTACATTAAGCAGCAGATGTTTGTTCGCTGCTTTTCTGCACTCGGCCGGATTCGTCTCTTGGCAGCAGACGGGTTTGTCACGACTCCAAACCTCTGAACAAATCAGCGCTCTGCGATTTTTGCCTCTTTCAAAAGTCTACACAGAATTAGCAGTGTAACACGTCTGTTTATTGACTGAACTGAAGCACTGCTGCTTTCAAAATTAAACCTGGAGCTGCTGACGCACTTTATTGTGGATGAAAAACACTCGGGGCCGCAGCGTTTGACAGGAATCCTCTCACAGCTCTGGACGGACGCCACAGCATAGCTCTCACTGCGCACAGATAATGCAGTTTCTCTCTCTCTCTCGGTCAGAGAATCTGCAGCGATGAGTCGACGCTTCACTGTACGGATGTGAGGACACACTAGAGACGAAAGCTGTTCTGAGGCCAAAAATCAGCCCTGATGCGCCGTTTGACTCGTTTCCATCCACTGAGTGACAATTAAATGATGTTTCATGTGCTCAGAAAACTCAATGCTTCATTTGCACATACTATTTTCAATTATTGTATAAACATGTCAAACAGTCGCATGATTAACTCAGTTGTCAAAAATGTAGTAACTCTGATCAGATTGATCAAATATTGAGTGAAGAAGTGGATATTGTTCACTGCAGAAAGGGAACGCTGAGTGCACTAGTTGTGCAGAGAACATTCTGGATTGTAGATGATCATCTGGTTATTCACAAACCTGTTCTCCACTTGGCTGATCTCAACCTTCCCATCCTCCTCCTCCTCCTCTTCATCTGGACACAGGCGTTTGGTCTTCTGCACAAAGTGCACGGGGACGAAGGTGATCTGCTTCTCTCCTCCGAGCCGGTCGGGCAGCACCACTTCTTTCTTCATGTTCATGTCAGAATACGGGCATCCGAAGGCACTGAGAGAGACGGAGAGAGAGGATAGATAGACATGATTCCACTGTAGAACTTTTCTGATGATGCGTTTAGTGGCACAAGGGCGGGGCAACCTGTCACTCACATGAGATCCACCAATAGCAAATCACAACCAATCAATTCCCCAGACAAAATCAAGCCCCGCCCTACATTTGTTCTTGTTCCTGAAGCCGCGACACAATAGAGAAGACGAGCGCAACTTCCATTTAATGCCGACTTTAACATCTCACATGAATCAAGGTTATTATCGTTAACTAAAACTATTAAAAACATTTTTATTAGCTTATTGAAATAATGCTGAAATAAAATATAATATAAACAAAAATTAGAAATGTTGCCTTGGCAGCAAACTGAAATGAGTTAAAATATAGCTGCGAGCAGCAAATATTGGGGTTCACGCTCTTTAAGGCCTTTAAGCACGTGCGTAAAAAGGTATAATGTTTTAATTAATTCATTCATTCATTTAATTTGTGATTAATTTACCATAGGAAATATATGGTTCATAAAGCTTTTTAACAGTTAAAAACCTAGGACTAGTTCGCCAAAGTTGTTTTTTTAAAATAATCTCCAATATTTAATGTTTCGATGGACAGCGGCGTTCCTAGAGACAAAGCTGCTCAGAATGAGAAGTTCTACTATGCGCGATACATGATACTTTACACACGTGAAAACCATGAAGGCGCCCCCTGGTGGCCGATTTCTTTCAAATTTCTCACAGGCCTCTAGGGTCGTGAGTCAAACAGGCCCAGCCAGTTTCGTTATGATCAGCCTGCGTTAGTCTTGTCTGAGAGCTGCTCGCCAATTTTCATGTTGATCGGACTAACGGTGAAGTAGTTATAGCCATTTTTAATTTTTTTTCCAGTTACAGCGCCACCAAGTGACCAGTTGCCATATCCTTTTTCACGTGACCACAGAATGAGCTCTTACATAGGTGTACCAAGTTTGGTGAAATTATCTCTTTCCGTTCACGAGTTTTAGCCATTTTAGTAAAAATGGCTCCGCCCACTTCAAACGTTCTGGCGGCCCTTAGTGACCGTGAATCGAAATTTAAACTTTTTTTTGATAATTATTGACAATCAGACTCTAGAGAATCTTGCTGCACTGGTTTGGTTCCGATCAGGTCAAAAACATCGGGCTAGTTCACAAAAGTAGGTTTTTCGAAAATTCCAAAATACCTGAAATTTTCGCCTTTGCGATTAAGACTTACGGTTTGGTCTGATCACTTTTAGGAGAAAATGCTGATCCTTGGAAATTTTACCAATTACAATAGTTTCAGAGCTACACACTTAAACATCTAATCACTAAAATTACTAACCAAGTTTAAAAACCTTAAAACATGTTTTATACAATAAATACATATGTTATGAACAAAAATATTGATGCTAATGAATTAGAGTTGCTGATGGGACATTTTTAATTTCCGGCATCCATCCCTCTCACAGCTGCCAGACACCGATCCTCCTCTCAGAGTGAGGAAAAACACCTGAAACTAAAGGAACCGTGAGCGCTGGGACACAAACACTCGGTTCTGCTTCATAAACATTGAAGGAAACTCACTGCGTCTTTTCTGAGGTGAAGCGGAAACTTGTTTAAGAGCAGCAGGAGATTCTCAGGTCACATTCAGCGTATGGATCTAAGAATAGAAATCCGCTCACTGCTCTGCGAGAAACCACGTTACACTCAAAAACACTTCACTGCTTGTGTGATTTATAAAAATAACACAAATGGACTGCACTGAAAAAGAACGACCAGTACATCTTGCACTTAATATATTATAATATTATTTATTTATTCATTGCAGCATGAGCTCAAAGTCAGCGTGCCAAACATTCATCCGGCCAAAACACAGTAACACATAATGAGTTCATCGATAATAAAGATTGAATTAAGAAACTCCAGTAGATGAGGCAGTAGAAGATTATGAAGTTCCTTTGATTACTCATTATAATATGCATGTTAAATTATGTATCCATTGCAATATATTTCAGCTCACATAGCTCTTGTTTACTGTAATAATGGCTTTGGGCGTCTCATATAAACAGTGTGAGCGTCAAACTCATTTAACTCAAGAGGATGTTTATTAAAGTGATGCAAACCACAGCCTAATAATACTGCAACGTTCTGCTTAAACTGCTAGTTTTGAGATAAACTGTATGCAAATACATGCAAATAAGATGTAAATGAGGTTTTAATGAAACCCAGTTCAAAATTACATTTCTAAGCAGAGAGGATTTTGCTGAAGCGCTGCTTTAAAATGGTTCCTTTCTTATGCTGTCTGTGTAATCAGAAGTGGCTTTCTAAAAAAAGACAGTATCCTTTCACTATATGTGCACAATTGATTCACCGGTGATTATATGGCTGGGAAAGGTGAGCTACAGGAATAGCAGCACTGCTGATTGCATCCCAGACGCTCCGGGCAGAATGTGCAGGAGAGATCGGACGGTCCGTTATATTCTGTGCGCTCTATTCCGCATCCCGCCTGAGCTCGTTTAGCGCTCGTTTACGGCTCATTTGTGAGCAGATGCTACTGAGAGACACACAAGTTTAGTTCTTGTCTTAAAGATAACACTTTCTGTGTATCTTTGGGTAAGTTTTCCTCATCCTCAGATCTGATTATTAGTGGGGTACCTCAGGGCTCTGTACTGGGCCCGCTTCATTTTAACCCATTTTGGCCCACCGGCAACTATAGTTGCTGGTGTGCAAATGACTTATAAGTACATATATTATGGGGAAATGGGGTATACTGTGTTTAATGGGTTAATAAATCAAAAGTTATTGGTCTTGTTTAGTGCCTTTTGCTTTCATAATATTTTATATTGATATATATTGTTATTTGTTTTTGTTGTTGTTATATGTGACCCTGGACTGCAAAACCAGTCAGAAGGATATTTTGAAATTGAGATTTATACATCATCTGAAAGGTGAATATATATAAGCTTTCCATTGATGTATGGTTTGTTAGGATAGGACATTTGGCCAAGACTCAACTATTTGAAAATCTGGAATCTTAAGGTGCAAAAAAATCAAAATATTGAGAAAATCGTCTTTAAAGTTGTCCAAATGGAGTCCTTAACAATGTATATTCATTCACAAAAAGAATTTTTTATATATTTATGGTAGAAAATGTACAAAATATCTTCATGGAACATGATCTTTACTTAATATCCTAATGATTTTTGTCATAAAAAAAAAAAATCTATAATTTTGACCCATACAATGTATTGTTGGCTATAGTTACAAATATACCCATGGACATAAAAAAAGTGTCAATTTTAAGATCCAGTTCAAGATTTTGTTGTTTGTTTTTAAAGCTCTTAATGAACAAGCTCCATCTTATCTTAAAGACCATCTTATCTCCTACAGTATACATCTAATAGACTTTTAGGATCTTGCCATTTTTAAAATTACGCTGAAAACGAATCTTTACTCCCAGGCATTTTAATATATTTTTTTAATGTATTTTTTCTTACAACAGCACTAAACTCTGAACAGATTAGATCAAAACCCCGAGAACACATTGAGCTCTGGCACATGGCAGCAGGTTTAACAGGAGAAATGAAGGATTTGTTCCAGCCATGACTTTCATCAGAGAGAACAGAGGCATGCTGGGATTGAGACAGACAGCCTGTTGGCTGAGAGTCTCAGCAGATGCGTTTGTCTCTGAACAGAGTCCAGGAGAAACCAGTCCTCACAAACACCGAGATCACAGACAATAACACAATCGTACTCGCCTTGAGTAAAGCTTTAGTTCACCCAAAAATGAATATTCTGCCTTCCTGTAGCTCTCTAACAGTAGATCATAGTGCTTGCAACGGCACAAGGTTCGATTCCCAGGAAATGCATGAACTGATAAAGTATATAGCTTGAAAGCAATGTAAGTCGCAGAACGAGAGTGAGTAAATGTTGATTTGCATGACTGTTTTGGGTGTCAGTGAGCGTCTCACCTGTGGTGTCCGGTGTATTTCGCTCCTTTGATGTGTCCGATGCCCCTGCAGCCCGGAGTCGGACACACGCCCTGCGTCACGGAGCTCTTCACGTCTGAAAGCCCTGCATATGCTTCAAAACAACAACACACATGCTCAAAACACACAATGAATGATGTTTTACAGAGTTATTCTAGTAACCAGCAGCTATTTCAGTTCCTCACACACACACACGATAATAATAACGCTTCATATATCATACTAAACACAGTAAAACTTCACATCTCTCAGGTCAGCCGAGTAATTCATCATGTGATCTATCTGTGTGGCATAATGGGAACAGACTCACACACACACTGTGTGAGTGCATTAGCTGAACCAATCTAAACAAGCCTGATTTCAGCTAAAGCACAAGAGTGTGTAACTAGTAACTCACCGAGCGGCGGTTCTAGCGGGTGACCCGTCCTGGAGCACCAGCCCACCGGATGAAGATCTGGCAGGTCTGAATCCACCCAGAAATCAAACTTCTCATGCCAGCCGTCAAAATGCACCTAAGGAAGAGAGAGATCCTTATTCCACCAACCACCAGCACAATAAAGAGTTTCTCTTAAACCTTATTTAGTTTCAACAAAGAAACAAGTAGATAATATGAAAGTAATAAATATAGAGATTGTTTGAGGTCAAATTAATACTTTTATTCATCAAGGACGCGTTAAACTGATTAAAAGTTTCATAAATCAACACATATCTGACACCAGTGATCTTCCTCACTTTGACTCTGTAGTCTTCGGTGTCGGTGATGGTGGCCACGCGGATCAGCATCGGGTTCCGTCTGTCCACCGCCTCCAACTTCATGTGCAGCTGGAAGCCGTGTACCGGTCTCTACGGGAACACGACAGTGGTCAGAACGCAGTCACAACTCTTCAATCACACGGTTATGGAACAGGTTCTCACCACACAGAAGGCTTGACTCGGAGCAGCAGACGCGCCTGTATCTTCCATGTAATCCTCCCAGATGAAGTGCTCTGGATTGGGGTGTCCTAAAAGACAAATACTCACAAATCACACCTGTAGTGACACCTAATGGCGGACCTATATTACATCTTGTGAAAGGGGCATTATAAGTCTCTGGTGTCTCCAGAATGTGTGTGTGAAGTTTCAGCTCAAAATCCCCCACAGATCATTTATTATAGCTTGTCAAATTTGCCTCTATTTGGTTTTTGTGTGTGTCCCTTTAAATGCAAATGAGCCGCTGCTCCCGCCCCCTTTCCAGAAGAGGGCGGAGCTTTAACAGCTCAGCAACAACAAAGCTGGAGAATCTCACGCAGCCAAAATGAGGAAAGTGTTCAGCCTTACATTGTTCAAACCGGAGTCGACACTGATGGAGAGACTCAGGAAGAAGTTACAACTTTTAGACGTTTCTGAATGGTTAGTGGATAAATTGATGTAGTTGCTGTGGAGTTGATTCAACTCATCCACTAGCATGTGCCGTCATGTTCATCTTTTGTGTTGAATTGACCCTCCTATGGCGTAAAATGACGGCATGTCAACAACAACTCTTCCTCTTCTCTAAAGCAGCCCAACATGGCCCCGCCCCCTTTGTTGTGTGTTGTCGGGGGCGGGGTTTATGTACATTTTATGGTTTGTGATGTCACAACCCACGAAGCTCGTTGTAGTCCCTACCAGCCTTAAAAAGCGATTTCTGTAATTTATTGCATGTGCCGTCATGTTCATCTATTGTGTAAATCCAGCGTTGAAGCCCCTCCTTCTGAAAAGCACAATGTGCTCTGATTGGTCGGCTGAAGCAGTGATGTCCCGCCCCTTAACCATAACCGCCAGTTTCAACTCATTACTAACTCAACCAGGCCCCGCCCCTTAATTCTGCATATGAATTATTTAAATGAGGAATATTGTGTCACACCCATCCTCTAGGGGTCACTGTAGGGGTTGATACCCACCCTGAGGTGCAGTGAGCGGCCGGCCGTGATCCTGACACCAGCCCACCGGGTGAATATGAGGGCTGCTCGCGTCACACCTGAGGAAATAAAACATTATCCATCACTGAGGAGCAACATCACCTTCTGCAGTGCAACCAATAATGCGAGGCGTGTGTGAAAACAGAGGCTTTGCTTCTTGTTTCACGGATATAAGAAGACAAACAATACATTAAATCATCCTGAATGGTCTTGGCTCAATGTGCAGCATCTGTGTCAGAGCTTCTCCTGCTGGATACAGACAGTAATAACACACAGAACAGACTCCATGTTGTTTCTGCACTAATCCATTTATAGCGGCTCTGAACGGACGCGTCTCTCTGTGTGGGATGAACTCTAATTTTACCTCCTCTTCCTCTCCAGGGCTTTTCATGAGCAAATCCCAGCAGTATTGTGGTGCATTATATAAAACACAGACGTGCATCACTGGACTGGAATCAATCAGTCATTATAAACACACGTTACATAAGCAGAAGTGCATATTAATGTGTTTCTACACTAATACATTCACAACCTCCAGTAAACATCCACAGAACATCAGAGACGCTTTAATTAATCGTCTGTACATCAAACCTGCACCTCCTATGAATAATCATCATTATGCAAATTATTTATTTCTACCATGATCTGCATTCTTTCATCTCTTCCCTTCTTATAATGTATTGAATGTTAATTTTCATTAGGGTTTTTGCATATTCAGCCCTGTTCGGCCACTTTTCATATCGTTAATGTATATTAATATTTCACACAAATAACAAATAACTAAATAATAAATAACAAAATAAAGAATATTACAAAAAGTATAGTTATGGTTATGCGATGAAAATCAATCTATCAATCTATCAATCTATCAATCTATTAATCTATCAATCTATCAATCTATCATCCATCCGTCCATCCAAACATCCATCTATCCATCCATCCAAATGTCCATCTATCCAAACAAACATCCAAACAAACAAAACATCCAAACATCCAAACAAACATCCATCCAAACATCCATCCAAACATCCATCCATCCAAACATCCATCCATTCAAACATCCATCCATTCAAACATCCATCTATCCATCCATCCAAATGTCCATCTATCCAAACAAACATCCAAACAAACATCCAAACAAACATCCAAACAAACATCCAAACAAACATCCAAACAAACATCCATCCAAACATCCATCCAAACATCCATCCATCCATCCATTCAAACATCCATCCATCCATTCAAACATCCATCCATTCAAACATCCAAACATCCATTCAAACATCCATTCAAACATCCATTCAAACATCCAAACATCCATCCAAACATCCATCCAAACATCCATCCATTCAAACATCCATCCATCCATCCATTCAAACAACCATCCAAAAATCCATCCAAACATCCAAACATCCATCCATGCAAACATCCATTCAAACATCCATCCAAAAATCCATCCAAACAAACATCCATCCATCCAAAAATCCATCCAAACAAACATCCATCCATTCAAACATCCATCCATTCAAACATCCATCCATTCAAACATTCAAACATCCATCCAAACATTCAAACATCCATCCATTCAAACATCCATACATCCATTCAAACATCCAAACATCCATCCATTCAAACATCCAAACATCCATCCATTCAAACATCCATCCAAACAAACATCCATCCATTCAAACATCCATCCATTCAAACATCCATCCATTCAAACATCCATCCATTCAAACATCCATCCATTCAAACATCCAAACATCCATCCAAACATCCAATCCATCCATCCATCCGCCTTTAGTTTTATTAATGATTTCTCACAACAATTCTGTTATTGACTTGAACTGAATTGATCTGAATTACAAAACTATTGTCTTTTTAGAGCTGCTTTACAGATAATATTGACGTTGTTTCATAATTAATGAATTTTGACACATTAACGCTGTTATTTTTCCTGTGAAGCTGCTTTGAAACAATCTGTATTGTATAAAGCCTTATAGAAATAAAGCCGACTCGACTCACCAGTAATCATACGTGTCGTCCCAGTTGTCGAAATGAACGAGGAATCGGTTGTCCACGATGTCCGCCACAGTGGCCACACACACCAGACACGGGTTCTTCCGGTCCACCGCCTCCAGCTTCATGCCCACTTCAAACATCGCGGCGCTTGAAGTCTGTGAAGAGAAAAGAGCGGGTTAACTCCATCTGATTTCCTTCAGTTTCAGGCGTTTACATGAGCCGTGAAAAACACAATCAAGAGAAGGTCAGTGGATTTACGCTGCTTTGGGATTTGAAGAGATTCTTTGGTGCAGCTTGAGCGTTACAGGCTTCCAGATATTTCTCCCAGTCAAATTCGTTTGGCTTGTAACCTGACAGCACAAGAAATAAAATGAATTAAACAAGAGAAAAAAGCTCATATATGGAAGATATATTTATTATCCTTGATTTATTACACAGGACAAAAGTCAAAACAGACACATGACATGTTTTGAATAAACATCTCAGCAGGTGTGTTTAGGATGGAGATCAAACTCTAAACAAACCTTTGGGTGGATGAAGTTTGTGTCCCGTGGACTCGCACCATCCGGCTGGTTTGATGTCAGGAGAGTCTGCGTTTACCCAGAAGTCATAGCACTCGGAGTAACCGTCGATACGGAGACGCAGACGAAAGCCAATCACCTTCAACAACAAGCAAATCAATATAAAAAATATAGCTGCATGCACCAGTTAAGGGGCCAAACATGGCTAGGATCACACTGACTGCAACAATGAGCAAATTAAAGCAAATTAAGTTGATTTTAAGCAAAATGACTGAAAAGGCATAAACACAGTCACTAATAAAGACTTAATGGTTTATCACTTTTGACCAATAGATGGCGCTGTGACAAAATTGATGTGGTGTGGTCAGAGTGAATTTGGTGTCAATATGCAAAAACATTGCAGATATGGAGCCTCAAGAGTCATTTTGGCATCAAATATGTTGCTGCGGCATACGAAAACGGTTTCATCAATCGACAAAAAAAAAGAAAAAACATTTTTGTTGGCACAGTCTGAATATGATACGACGGTGAAAATCAGATGAACAGTCTAAGAGGAGCTCGAAAACATAGGTTTTGAAAGAAAATCTAAATGGCGGACAGGACGTTTGGCATTAAATACAGCATTTTACTATTAAATTGAAAACGGCCAACACCAATATGGGAAAATTTGATATTTTTTATGATTTTTGGACAAACCGTTCAGAAGTTATAAGCAAAAATACCTATATCCAAACAAACATCCAAACATCCATCCAAACATCCATCTTTCCAAACAATCAAACATCCATCCATCCAAGCATCCATCCATCCAAACAAGCATCCATCCATCCAAACAAGCATCCATCCATCCAAACAAACAATCCATCCATTCAAACATCCATCTTTCCAAACAAGCATCCATCCAAACATCCATCCATCCATCCAAACAAACAATCCATCCATTCAAACAATCCATCCATCCATTCAAACAATCCATCCATCCATCCAAACATCCATCTTTCCAAACAATCAAACATCCATCTTTCCAAACAATCAAACATCCATCTTTCCAAACAATCAAACATCCATCCATCCAAACAAACATCCATCCAAACATCCATCTTTCCATCCATTCAAACATCCATCCATCCATCCATCCATCCATCCATCCATTCAAACATCCATCCATCCAAACAAGCATCCATCCATTCAAACATCCATCCATCCATCCATTCAAACATCCATCCATCCATCCATCCAAACATCCATCCGTCCATTCAAACATCCATCCATCCATCCATCCATCTATCCATTCAAACATCCATCCATCCAAACAAACATCTATACAAACATCCATCCAAACATTTATCTATCCATCCAAACATGCATCCAAACAGCCATCCATCCAACCTAACCCTAACCCTAAACCATCCTAAACCATAAACACAGTCACTAGTAAAAACGTAATGGTCCATTCATGCGATTTTTGGACAAACTGTTCAGAAGTTATAAGCAAAAATAACAATTTTTCGTATCTCTGAGCCACTAGGTGGCGCTGTGCCGAGACGCGACATGTGACCTCAGGTCATGCTTGTCTTATTTCATGAAAAATGTATAAAAATGAAGTGATTTTATGATTAAATGCAATTTTTATTTCATGCATGCACTCTGAAATATCGTGTAGTAAAGTGAGTATTTCTGACCTCTGCCACAGACAGCACACAGAACATGGACGGATGCAGCGGGTCGATCCCTTCCAGCCTCATCCCGACCTTAAATCCGCTCCTGCTGTTCGGAAATGCCTGGAACTAGAAGAGCACAAATCAAAGAGTTCAGAGACATGAAGAACCTGACGCTTCAACACCACTGAACGTTTTCAGTCTGGCGTGTTTCCGAGGGGAGCGGATTTCCTGTCGCATCCCTTCAGGAACAAAACGGGCCGTGAGACGAGGACACCAGCGCTTTATGAGCTCAAAGTCAGGAGACAGGAACGCTGACAGCTGCTGGAGTGAATCACGTCTGTGAGACGGAGAGACCTGGATCTGTTTCTCTTCTGACCGTCTCTGCTGTATTCAGTGACGTCTGATCAATCGCTGTGTTTTCATACAAAGTTGTGAAATTAACTTGGAATACATCATAAAAAAGCCATAACATTCATGCATTTGGCAGATGCTTTTATCCATTCAAGGTATAAACTTTTATCACTGTGAATAAAAATCAAGAACTTCAGCATCACAAGTGAGGAAACATGATGAAATAACACACGGTCTACAGGAGCGTCTGCAGTCAGCGTCGCTCCACCAACATTAATCACAGAATCCTGCTGACCTGCCGGATCTGGAGTGAGTGTGTAACAATGCAGCTCTGGCGTCACGTGATCAGCGCATGCGGAGGCGTTCATACGGTTGGGTTATTTTTAGCTCTTGATCCAGCACAGGACAGTAAGTGATGCGCTACAGGAACACATTTAACACAAACTGATTCTGCTCAATCTTCAATGCGTTCTTGATATCGAGTCGCTGGTTCATCACTATAAAAACTGTCATTGCTTCTGGATTGTGTTTTAGTAATTTAAAATCACATACAACTGAACAGAAAATTATTAAAAGTTGAACAAAAATTACATTTTTAGAGCTTTACGAACTCTTTTACTTTTTCCCCAAACTCGGTTTTGAATTTTTATGGA
The DNA here is from genome assembly GCF_024489055.1 of Chanodichthys erythropterus. Taxonomy (NCBI): domain Eukaryota; kingdom Metazoa; phylum Chordata; class Actinopteri; order Cypriniformes; family Xenocyprididae; genus Chanodichthys; species Chanodichthys erythropterus. Next base: position 22,556,849 of record NC_090243.1, read on the forward strand.
TTGTATTTAGAATTGTTAAGTTACATTTTAGTAATCATAAAGCATGTCTCATTAACTGAAATCATGAATCTTATACAATTTAACAACAATTCATTAAAAGTTTAATTAAAGTAACATTTTAGGTCCTTATGAAAGCAATTTAATTTTAGTCATCAAAAAGCATGTCTAATCAACTGAAATCATACAAATTATACAATTTAACAATTCAGTAAAAGTTTAACAAAAATAAAATTTAGGACTTTATGAAATCTGTTTTATTTTTTCCCAAAATTCATATTCTCCGTTTTAATTTTTTTCGGATTGTGTTGTAATGATTAAATTAAATTTTAGTAATCAAAAAGCATGTCTAATTAACTGCAATCATAAAAAATTATACAATTTAACAACAATTTATTAAAAGTTTAACAAAAACAAATTTATATGACTTTATGAAATCAGTTTTATTGTTTCTGGATTGTTTTAATGGTTAAATCAAATTTTAGTCATAAAAATGCATGTCTAGTTAATTTAAATCATGAAACTTATACAACTGAACAACAATGTATTAAAAGTTTGACACAATTTCAATTTTTAGAGCTTTACAAACGGTTTTAATTTTTTCCCCAAATTCATTTTTTTCAGTTAATTCTTCTGAATTTTAGTAATCAAAAAGCATGTCTAATTAATTGAAATCATGAAACTTATACAATTTAACAACAATTCATTAAAAGTTTAATAAAAATAACATTTTAGGGCCCTTTGAAAACCATTTTATTTATTTTTGTCCAAATTCCGCTTTTTCCATTACATTTTTTTCTGGATTGTGTTTTAATGATTAAATCAAATTTTAGTAATCAAAAAGCTTGTCTAATTAAGTGAAATCATAAAAATTATACAATTTAACAACAATTCACTAAAAGTTTAACAAAAATGTTTTTTAGGGCTTTATGTAATCTGTTTTATTTTCATGGTTAAATTTTCAATGGTTAAATTAAATAGTAATCAAAATGCATGTCTAAATAATTGAAATAATGAAACTTTTACAATTTAACAATTTATAAAAAAAATATTTTTGCACTCTATGAAATCCATTTTATTTCTTCCCAAAATTCAGTTACATTTTTACCAAATTCTGTGCTTTCCATTTTAAGTTTTTCTGAATTGCGTTTTAATGCTCAAAAAGCATGTCTAATCAATTGAATTCATAAAACCTTAAAAATTTAATAACTTTATGTAATTTAAAATCTGTTTTCCCGTCCAGAAATCATAAGGCCCTTCATATCTGAATTAAGTAGTATATTCTAACCGACACATTATTGTTTCAGACTGAAGAGTGAACACCTAAGACCTTCATCATCATCATCATCATCAGAGCTGACCCCAGATCAGACGCTGTACCTCAGTGAAGAGCTGCAGAGGTGCGGCTTCTGCTCTCTCGTCCTCCAGATACTGATCCCAGGACCATGGCTTCTTCTTTCCGCTCACTGCTGACAAACACAATTTTTCAGCTTCTGCTCCACAAAACATCTTCTAGAGGAAACACCGATGCTGTCAGCGGTGTGAGGGTGTGAGATGGACAGCAATAGAGCGAAACTCATTCATTTTCTCCACAGAGAAACGAATTTAACGATAACTTATAAACTGTTAAAGACAATCCCACTGTGAGGCTGTTAGTCGATGTTATTTGAAGCCATCATCACACATTATTTCACCTAATTTTGTCAAATAATCATGTTTAACATCAGAATTTGTAGTGGAAAACTACATTACCCATGATGCTGTACAGAAAATCCCACCAATCAGAGGTGAAACAAGCAAAACACACCAATCACAATCCCTACACTCTCGAAATACTTAAATGTGTGTATGTATACCTTGTGAAGTGACTTTATTCTTCATCTTCGCGACGTCTTCTTTCGGTCGCTCCTGAGAAGGAAGCAGAAAGTCTGGGTCACTGATTCACTGGAACTGAGCTGAGGTCAGAGGTCACGGTACTCACACGCAGGCTGTACTCGTCTGATACGCTTCTGGGGTTCAAACTGTGTTTCTTCCTCTTGCGGTCGTCACTCTGCATCATTAGAGATCGACTCTACGGACACAAACAAACCTCACGATCAGAGCATTAAACTCAGAGTGTCTTCTGCGTTTATTTGATCAAAAATAAAAATGTAAAAATGTGAAATATTTTTTACAATTTATAATAGCTGTTTTCTATGTGAATATATAGTAAAGTGTAATTTATTCCTGTGATCAAATCTGAATTTATTTTATTAAAAATACAGTAAAAATCACAAAATATTATTAAAATTTAAAACAAATGTTTTCTATGTGAATATATAGTAAAGTGTAATTTATTCCTGTGATCAAATCTGAATTTATTTTATTAAAAATACAGTAAAAATCACAAAATATTATTAAAATTTAAAACTAATGTTTTCTATGTGAAAATATAGTAAAGTGTAATTTATTCCTGTGATCAAAGCTGAATTTATTTTATTAAAAATACAGTAAAAATCACAAAATATTATTAAAATTTAAAACAAATGTTTTCTATGTGAATTTATAGTAAAGTGTAATTTATTCCTGTGATCAAATCTGAATTTATTTTATTAAAAATACAGTAAAAATCACAAAATATTATTAAAATTTAAAACAAATGTTTTCTATGTGAATTTATAGTAAAGTGTAATTTATTCCTGTGATCAAATCTGAATTTATTTTATTAAAAATACAGTAAAAATCACAAAATATTATTAAAATTTAAAACTAATGTTTTCTATTTGAATATATAGTAAAGTGTAATTTATTCCTGTGATCAAAGCTGAATTTTCAGCATCATTACTCCAGTCTTCAGTGTCACATGATCCTTCAGAAATCATTCTGATATGATGATTTGATACTCAAGAAACATCCGTCTTTACTGTCACTTTTGATCATTTTAATGCGTCCTTGATGAATAAAAGTATCAATTTCTTTAAAGAAATAAACGTGTGAACGGTTTGAGCTGCAGGACAGAATGTTCTTGTTTGGCTCCTTTAAAGATCAGAAACAGTATGTAGTATTTAACACAACAGTCTCACTCCTCATTACGGCTGGCCTGCAGTGATCTGGATTTCCCAAGAGGCCGTTCAGACTGACGGCGATGGATTACACAGTTTCCAGCGCTAAAGAGAGTCTCAGTGAGTCTGAATCTCAGAGATCAAGAGCTGCTGCTGACTGAAGATCACATGATACGCACAACTATCACCTGGAGGACGACCTGATCTTACATCAGATGGTTTAAGGTCACATCCAACACACAAGAGGTCAGCTGGATGGTTGTTTTTAGGGCTGAACTCAAGGCCTGAGTCTAGGTTATGGTTGGATGCAATTGCAAATAATATTTTAATTTAAAATACGCACAACATGTGCTCTTATTCGTATGTCTAATATGTTGAAATCATTTCTTGTCTCGTCACATTCAGTTATGAATCATGTAAATGACAGCATATTTCTAATAAAAACTGTGAAATTTGATAAAAGTTTAATAATTAACATCACTGTATATCACTGTTAGTCATTTCAAACGTAAAACAGTTATTAAATGTTAGGATATTTACTATCTCACAACATTAAAACTAAAGCATCGATTGCAATTGTGATTATATAATCAACATGACTAACTATTATTGTTATTATTGTTATTAATAAATAAAATATTAAACAAAAATTACTATTGTAATGTAAAAAAGAATAAATAATTGAGTATTTTAAAAAAATAAATATATATAAGACAAAATAAGAAATATTACTGCTATATTGTAATATAAATAGAGTATTTAAAAATTCATGAAATTTAAAAAGATTGGGCAAATATTAGTAGATGTACTGCAAAAAAATAATATATATATATATATATATATATATATATATATATATATATATATATATATATATATATATATATATATATATGCTTTATATTTGTTTATAAATAATATTGCAATTATATATCAGTGACTCATTTTTAAACTATTATTATTAAAAATAAATAAAATATTAAACAAAATAAATTACTATAATCTAAAATAAAATAAATAATTGGGTATTTACATATACATATATATATATACATATATATATATATATATATATACATATATATATACATATATATATATACATATATATACATATATATATATATATATATATATATATATATATATATATATACATATATATATATATAAATAAACAAAATAAGATATATATTTAACAATTTATTTATTTATTTTATTTATTTATTTTTTCATTTATTTTACAGTACATCTACTAATATTTATGTCTTTAATTTTTCAAACATTAAACCATGTATTGTGTCAGAAATCAGCAGGGAGACCTTCAAGTTTCTTTTGTTGACAACAAATTTCTACACATAATTTATGCTAAACATTTATATTAATGTTTTATCAACCCATGTTACAACATAAAACACTTTGTGCATTTATTATTTACTCTGATAAATCACAGCCTGTGTGATCTGATAACTGCACCGAGACATTTCATAACTTCAGCTTGACTTTTTAACCCACGAGGGGAGAAGTGACATCATAAACATGATCTCTGGCTGTAATGAATCACTTCTGACAGCTGTTAATATTTCATAACATATAAAAGAGCATCATCATCATCATCTTCATCTTCACAGCTGCTGAATCTCTCAGTTAAAAACTATGACATTTAACAGAATGAACAGTTCAACTGACCGGCTGATATCCGGTCAGGGTTTCATCCCGCGAGCGTCCGACACAAACACATGCTTCATCTGTCCACACATTCACAGGACCTGAAAGAGACCATCAACATCAGATTACTGCAGTTTCAGACTCATCCTCCCATCAGAGCAATGAAACACGAGCGGATCTTAAACGGACACCTGTGGAAATGATTCTGACATCTGTGGAAATAAAGCGTCTCAATCACTCACATCCAGAAGAACCACACGCTGTGACACTCAAACACTCAAATCTGATCTTTAGATGATGTTTTCAGTTGAAATGTGAACAAAACTTCTGCCATCCAATAATCACAATAATCTTTGATTCTTCTGATATGAAACAGTGTCAGCTTTCAGATTCTGTCAGATTTATCACAAAATTCAGTCAATAAATGTGTTTTTGTGTCTCTTAAAACTGCCTTTTGTGCCATTAATTAAATGTTTGTACAAATCAGTTGTTAGTTTTAACAGGTTTACAGCATTAGTTCAGAGAGAAAAATGGACATGTACCGTACCTGATGATATATCTCCAAATGAATCAACATCGAATCAGAACTGAATCGAAATCAAATGGAATAGTGAAACACACTCAGCCCTACAAAACACTGAAGACAGAATGAGAGGGAAAGTGTTCAGAGGAGATTGAGGATGTTATCGAAGCGCTTCAAAAAGTCCCTGATGAGGAACGGGAGATTTTGGAGAAAAAAAAACACGAGGTGATTCACACGGATTGATGAGATAATGAATCACTGCGGCTATGAACAGATCCAGCCGGTTTAAACGCACTGATTATGATTAACAAGCTGACGAAACACACCAAACCACGACGCTTCATCAAGAGCGGATCGTTAGTCTGATTCACTGTGGCTTGCTTTAATTTTCTGCTCTTTTTAACCACTGAAATTACTTGATTTTCTGCATATAATTATTAAAAATAATTTTTGCTTTTAAAAGGTCTATAAAACACACTTTTAAAATTTAATATAAAAACGCTTTTAAATATAATGTAACAAGTATAATATATAAAAACTTTTAAATATAATATATTATAAATAAATATACTATATAAAGAACTATACATATATAAATATAGTATAATAATATTATACTTATATTATAAATATATATTTATAATATAATTTGCTTATATATATATATATATATATATGTTTGTTTTTAATGACCTTACAAGTTTGATTAAACCAGCAAAATAGAAGGAAAATATTTTATATTTTTTTAAATTTGAAGGAAGAACAAACACTAAACTTGGTTCGAGTTTTTATCTGACAAAATTATTTGGCAAAAAAAGGCAAAGTACAGATGCAGGTTTTATTTTACAATGCAAAATAATGCACAGAAAAACTAAAAGCTGACAGAAAAAAAGCAAATAATAATCAGTTATTAATATTTCTTTGCTTCTCTCTTGTTTTTGCATGTTCAGAATTTCTTTGTATGACAGTCTGGACAAAAATTATGTCATACAATTTGTCATGTTTCATTGCATAATCTTAAATAACATTATTTGACTACTCAATATGACTACAAAATCTTTAATAATATTTGGATAAAAGGTGAAGATGTCAATTTTCTTAGGCCGGACATCACTTTTGACTGCTGCTGTATATGTTTAGGTCTTGTTTTGTGATTTTATTTTCATTTTAATTGATGTTGAGGAAGTGTGCTGAGGCCCCCTAGTGGAGCCCGGACCCCTGCTGACATAAACAATCATCTGATTGATATCTGCTAACATCAACATGACAGTAACAGTGGTGAATCTGTCACCTGACCAGTGTCCTTCACAAATCAGGTCACATGACTGACAGATCACATGATGTAACACAGCATCAGTTCAGCTTCTGATTCTCACATTCATGTCAAGATCACAAATACTTCTGGACAGTTTTTTATTTCAGCTCGACACTAATAAGCTGTTATTATTTCCTGCAGAAACTTCAATCACTAAAACGATGTGTTTCAGTGTGTGTCGAGACCGCAGAGAGAAACATGAATTATTCAGCATCAAAATGTAACTGCACAAAAACACAAAGGCTGAGGGGCTTTAAAAAATAAATCATGAATAAATAAATCAGTAAACACCCATGAGGAGCGGACATCAATAAAACAATAAACTAAGACGAATAAAGCCAGCATTAAATCTGATGCACAGCAAACTAAAACTATTAAAACATTTATTGGAGTTAAAATAGAGCAGAAATAAAATAAAATATAAATATTAGTTGAAAAACAATTAGAAATGTTGCCTGAAATTAAATAAGTTTAAACTGACGCATTAAAATGATTAGCTGGGAATAAATAAAATTAAAACTGAAATAACTTAAATACTAATATTTAAAATAAAAAAACTAATAAAATGACAAAAGCACATAACAAAAGGACAAAAAATTAGTAAAAAGTCATCAAAAACAAAATTAGGTGCTTTTGAACAAATCTCTTGAACGAATGATTCAATGACTCACTCATAAAGACTTCACTTGTTTCATTACTGGATGAACCGCCATTTCTGAACAAATCTCTTGAATGAATGATTCAATGACTCACTCATAAAGACTTCACTTGTTTCATTATTGGACGAACCACCGTTCCTGAATGAATCTCTTGAACGAATGATTCAATGACTCACTCATAAAGACTTCACTTGTTCCATTACTGGATGAATCACCGTCTCTGAACAAATCTCTTGAACGAATGATTCAATGACTCACTCATAAAGACTTCACTTGTTTCATTATTGGACGAACCACCGTTCCTGAATGAATCTCTTGAACGAATGATTCAATGACTCACTCATAAAGACTTCACTTGTTCCATTACTGGATGAATCACCGTCTCTGAACAAATCTCTTGAACGAATGATTCAATGACTCACTCATAAAGACTTCACTTGTTTCATTACTGGATGAACCGCCGTTTCTGAACAAATCTCTTGAATGAATGATTCATTGACTCACTCATAAAGACTTCACTTGTTTCATTATTGGACGAACCACCATTCCTGAACGAATCTCTTGAACGAATGATTCAATTACTCACTCATAAAGACTTCACTCGCTTCGTTACTGGATGAATTGCCGTTTCTGATCGAATCTCTTGAATGAATGATTCAATGACTCACTCATAAAGACTTCACTCGTTTCATTACTGGATGAACCACCGTTTTTGAATAAATCTCTTGAACGAATGATTCAATGACTCACGCATAAAGACTTCACTTGTTTCATTACTGGATAAAAGTGATTTACTGTATTTTGGTTGCTACCGTAGACAATCAGTGTTTATATCTAAACTATACACTTTCATCCCAGTACTTCTGTAATAACATGAAATATTACAAGAAAGAAATAATGATACTGTGTGTTTGACACAAAAGCAATCTTTTAATCATGAATCTCTAAACAAAACTATAATAAAACTAAAATAACATCCCAAAGCTTGAACATCTAACTTCCTCTGCATGGAAACAGTGACCACCATCTTCCCAGAATCTGATATAATCCCTGTCTAACAGAGAATCTCCCAGCATCCTTCACTCTCACAGCAAAAGTCCCTTCAGGGAAACACAGAGCTGGACGGCTTCTCTGATATTTCTGTCACACACAGTCTATGCTTTGCTTTCCTCCCATTGAAATCTCAAACAATGGAAACGTTGTGGTGTGAATCAGTCATTCTCCGAGCCTTCAGACGAGTGCGTTTCTCTGACAGACGCTCAAACACACGAACGAAAGCACATTCTGACTCAACAAAACAACACATCTGACTGAGATCAAAGAGTCCGTTCGCTCAAAAATCTTCATCATTTACTAGTCTTCATGTCATTCTGACTTTCTTCAGAGGAAAGGAGAAGTTTTAAAGAATGTGCCGGTCACACAAAGACAATAAACTCCCAAAAAATTACAATAAGCTCCAGAAAAACACCATAACAGAAGTCCAAATGACTCATTTCAAGATCATGTGACACTTTATGTGAAAAACAGAGTCAGTTTGTCTGATTTATGAACAAAACATAACCTTTCTGAATTGGTTGATTCACTCACACATTCAACTCACTCTAATGCTTTACAGAAAGATTTGGACTGAATCTTTCTTCTTTAAAGGGTCTGGAGCGACACGAGAGAGAGGCAATGGCATATTTTTTAACTTCTGACCGAACGATTCTTTTAAGGAAAGCCCTTCAGGTGTTTTCTGTCTGTAGGTAAAGGTTTACGCACACGTCTAGACACGAGCGTTAGAATCACCAGAACGACTCATCTTTAATGACTTTCTACACCTGCAGAACTATTTAAACACACGATGATGATCGTAATAAACACACTAAAGTACTGACGAGGCAGAAAAAAAAAACAAGCTCTTATCTTCAGATGAAACGGAAGAAATGAATTCAGATTTAACCTACAAAATGAAGCAAAGCACAAACCACAGATCACACGCAAATCTGCAAAACATAAAAACACATTCGAGCATTTATGAAGGTCTGAAACGAGAGAAAAATGAAAACAAACGACTTAAGATTAACATGAATCTCTGTTCAAATCAACAAATAAACCTTTACAACATTCAGCTGCACACGATCGATGATAAATAACCGAACGCAGAAGAGCACTTCAAATACTGATTATCAGCTTTGATAAGTCTGTGTGTCAATCAAACTATAGATTCAAAACACAAACTAAATCCTTTTTTAATGTGTGATTCTTTTAGTTTTGTGTCTCATATAATCCTGCATGAACTTCATCTCAGCTTTGGGTTTATGTTTCTTACTTAAAAACAATCATTATTAACAGTTTTTATGGAACATAAAACCCTCACAAAACTTAATAATAAGAAGAATTTGGTGACATTTTACACTGCATTAATTACTCTATGTTAATGTTAATTAATAAAAATACAACTGTTAGTTAATATCAGCTGAAGTTCATTAAATAATATTAGCAGACAATGTTTGATTTTAATAATGCATTAATAAATGTTCAAACAGTAACTAAGACTGTAGAAGTATTTTTCATTGTTATTTCATGTTAACTAATGAAACCTTAATATAAAGTGTCACCAAAACTTTAAACCTTTCAATTCACGGTTATTTGCACAATAAAAAATGCTGGGTTAAAAACAACCCAAGTTGGGTTAAATGTTTGAACAATCTGCTGGGTAGTTTTGTTTAAAAATTACTGTATTTCTTGCTTAAAATGAACCCAAAATAGGTTGGAAATTAACAGTTATTAATATGTTTAATAAATTAACATTTATTAATAAGTTTAATGAATAATAATTAAACAATAAACACTTATTAAATTGCTTATGTTCTCAATAAATGCCTCTAGTAATAATGTGTCCGAACATATTTTGGGTTCATTTTAAGCAAGAAACACATTAATTTTTAAACAATAGTTGAGTTAAATAAAACTACCCAGAATTTAACCCAATCGCTGGGTTTGTCCATTTTCAACCCAACTTGAGTTGTTTTTAACCCCGCATTTGTGTAGCGTTCAGCTTTACAGATAAAGAAAAACAACTGCAACATCAGCGTTTTTCTCCACACATATAGTAAAGACTATATAAACACATTTATATATATATATATATATATCGAGATGAGCAGATGTCGGAACGAGACACAAGCGAGTGTTGCTGCTCTACAGAACAGGCTTATAAACGCTGAGCAGGAAGTGATGTGTGACAGCCATTCAGCAGGAAACATGTAAACAACTTCCTGCACTCAAATCCAGAAAGACATCAGAGACCAGCAGTGCTATCTGCCATCATGTGTGTGTGTGTGTAGTGGGAAAATCCAATGATAAAACACTTGAAACAGGGAAACCTCACAGAGCTGCTGATCTACATAAATAACCATCACACCCAATCCACAAACCAGTTAACTAAAGCAAGCCTCACAGCTGCGGCGTTTTATTTAAATGCACTTGTAGCAGCTTTCTGTTCCTGTGACCACTGACATCTGCCTAAAACAGAGTCCCTGGAGAAAGCTACGTTTCTGCGGTCATCATGTGCTTCATCTAAAACTACTGAATCATTCTTTAATTATTATAATGAACTAGTTCATTTCTGAATTAAAATTTCCTGATAATTTATAGGGCTGGGTATTGACAGTTTTCACGATTCCATTATTATTCACATGCTTTCGATTCAATTCGATTATTTTGGATGCAGTATTTCAGTTTCAGCACATGGCAAATTTTCTAGAGGAAAAATCTCTCCACTAATGCTGTAAACTACACATGAGAGTCAGCTGGTGCTACTGTAATAATACTGAAGGCTAAATTAACTTATTTATACACAAACATTTAAATTACACTCAATTTATGTTTTTATTATAAATAAAGTTTAGAATTACATAATCATATTTCTACTCCAATTCATTTTTTTTAATATAAAACATTTAAATTGTGGCTGATTTATTCAAACATGCATTAAATATTGAAGAACATTATAATGAATATGTAACGGTGCATCGCTATATTTATCTTTCTAGAGCACTTTTCTAGCTGACTAATGAGTTTATGGTCACTGAATATGTTTTTCTGAGGTAAATGTGACGTCACGTGACATTGAAGCTGTTTTATTGAGTCTTTACGAGGTTGAAGCACTGATTGAGCGATTACACGAGACATGATACGGATTTCAGTAAGTTGTACTGTATATTTTAACATACCTTCAGATGTTCATGTTTATTTCGCTGTAACTGGTATTAAAGCGGAGGAGAGGATGATCACATGCTTCTCTTTAACTGAGGCGCTAAAGCGATCCGTCACGCCACATTAAACAGCGGCAAAACGGTATTTATTTTCTGAATCTCATAATAAGATGGACGTCATTTGAAATCTGACTTTGCTTCATATAAAAAGTAACAAAGATTATTGTGATTTATTGGATGGGAGGAGCTACATATTCTGATCAACTGAAAACCGACTAGACTAATCCATTCTTGGGATTTAAGAATTGATAACAGTTCGTAAAAATGAGAATCAATTAAAATCGAGAAATCTATATTTTTTTACCCAGCCCTAGTAATTCACTCTCCTCCATGTCATCCAAGATGTTCATGTCTTTCTTTCTTCAGAAATGAAGGAAATCATTCCAGGATGTTTCTCCATATAGTGGACTTCACTGGGGTTCAACGGGTTGAAGGTCCAAATGTCAGTTTCAGTGCAGCTTCAAAGAGCTCTACATGATCCCAGACGAGGAATAAGAGTCTCATCTAGAGAAACCATCAGACATTTACTAAAAATATAAACATTATATGCTTTTTAAGCACAAATGCTCGTCTTGCACTGCTCTGTGATGCTCCACGCATGACGTAATCATGTTGGAAAGGTCACGCGTGACATAGGTTTAAGTACCGCAGTAAAACTCAATCTCATTTTCTCCTCCAACATCATTGTTTTCCCTTTTTTCGTAAAGATCGTTTGACTTAGTCTTTGACGTTCTCTTTGTAAACACTGGATTGGTTCTTCCTCCTACGTCACGCGTGATCTTTCCAACATGATTACGTCATGCGTGGAGCATCACAGAGCAGTGCAAGACGAGCATTTGTGCTTAAAAAGCGTATAATGTTTATTTTTGTAGTAAATGTCCGATGGTTTCTCTAGATAAGACTCTTATTCCTCGTCTGGGATCATGTAGAGCTCTTTGAAGCTGCACTGAAACTGACATTTGGACCTTCAACCCGTTGAACCCCAGTGAAGTCCACTATATGGAGAAAAATCCTGGAATGATTTCCTTCATTTCTTTTCGATTATTTGCAGCTGAAAGCATCAAAACACATCATGCACCTATTTAGAAATCAAACACTCGAGGAGGGAAACAATAAACTAAAGCTACACAAAGTCATTTTTGTACAGTGAACTCTTTTATTACTCTATCTAGCAAACTGACACAAGTAAGCAGTTCAGAACAGAAGTAAAAGTGAAATTCAACAGGTGCAGCAGCTCTGAATGATTCCTTCAGATCAGTGTTTGATATGAATCTCATCTAATTCTGTATCAACTCATAAAGTCAAACATCCATGATGAGACTAGGAAAATGGCGACTTCACCACACAAACAAGTAAATAAACGTGATGATAGAGTGAGAGAGAGAGGAGAGAATTAGATGAGAGCTCGAACTGCAGCTACAATGTAACACTCGCGCGCGTCTGACGGGAAACACTGTAACACATCTAACACACATCAAACACACACGAGCGATACGTGTTCATCTGGACTGGCTTTAAACAGCAGAAACACACAGATTAGCCGAACAGCATTAACACAAACACACACAAACACACACACACGACTGCAGCTGCGCCGAAACGACACACACATCACGGTCCTGAACGACACAATCTCACATCCGTGAAGCGAATTAAACACAAGAGCACAAACTCTGCCTCATTTAATGAAGATTTCTTACCAGCACGAGCCTGAGAGATCCGACAGACGCGGTGACAGCACTGACGAGTGCGCATGCGCAGCAGAGCCTCAGCCCTCTGCTGGAGGACTGGACAGGTGTCACATATAGACAAGAACCACATGACCAAGACAACTCATCATTTATATTATTTATGGTTTCAATATGAATAAAGTGAATCTGGAATATTCTGAACTGAAACTGATGGATGATGGAGTCACAGTGTCAGACACAATCAAGCAGGGCTTATATTTGCCACAAACTACATGTTTTTCCCTCAGAAATTATGAACTTTCTTAATATGAACAATAATATGACAATTTATTATTATATTTCTTCATGATTCCTATTATTATTAATTATTATAATAGTAATAAGAAGATAATGTTAAACAGTTGAGGCATCTGCAAATATCTTCATGTTTGTGGCATATTCTCCATAATGATATTACAGATTTCACAGAATCTTTCATCTTGTGCATGTAATGAATATATTATTATATTAATTATATTATATCATTTTATATTATTATTACCATACATTGTATTATATTGTATATTACATTTCATTATGTTATATCACATTATATCATCATATCACATTACATTATATAACATTATATACCAACCCGATTCCAATAAAGTTGGGACACTGCACAAATTGTGAATAAAAAAGAATGCAATAATTTTCAAATCTCAAAAACTTATATTTTATTCACAATAGAATATAGATAACATATCAAATGTTGAAAGTGAGACATTTTGAAATGTCATGCCAAATATTGGCTCATTTTGGATTTCATGAGAGCTACACATTCCAAAAAAGTTGGGACAGGTAGCAATAAGAGGCCGGAAAAGTTAAATGTACATATAAGGAACAGCTGGAGGAACAATTTGCAACTTATCAGGTCAATTGGCAACATGATTGGGTATAAAAAGAGCCTCTCAGAGTGGCAGTGTCTCTCAGAAGTGAAGATGGGCAGAGGATCACCAATTCCCCCAATGCTGCAGTGAAAAATAGTGGAGCAATATCAGAAAGGAGCTTCTCAGAGAAAAATTGCAAAGAGTTTGAAGTTCTCATCATCTACAGTGCATAATATCATCCAAAGATTCAGAGAATCTGGAACAATCTCTGTGCGTAAGGGTCAAGGCCGGAAAACCATACTGGATGCCCGTGATCTTCGGGCCCTTAGACGGCACTGCATCACATACAGGAATGCTACTGTAATGGAAATCACAACATGGGCTCAGGAATACTTCCAGAAAACATTGTTGGTGAACACAATCCACCGTGCCATTCGCCGTTGCCGGCTAAAACTCTATAGGTCAAAAAAGAAGCCATATCTAAACATGATCCAGAAGCGCAGGCGTTTACTCATTTAAAATGGACTGTGGCAAAGTGGAAAACTGTTCTGTGGTCAGACGAATCAAAATTTGAAGTTATTTTTGGAAAACTGGGACGCCATGTCATCCGGACTAAAGAGGACAAGGACAACCCAAGTTGTTATCAGCGCTCAGTTCAGAAGCCTGCATCTCTGATGGTATGGGGTTGCATGAGTGCGTGTGGCATGGGCAGCTTACACATCTGGAAAGGCACCATCAATGCTGAAAGGTATATCCAAGTTCTAGAACAACATATGCTCCCATCCGGATGTTGTCTCTTTCAGGGAAGACCTTGCATTTTCCAACATGACAATGCCAGACCACATACTGCATCAATTACAACATCATGGCTGCGTAGAAGAAGGATCCGGGTACTGAAATGGCCAGCCTGCAGTCCAGATCTTTCACCCATAGAAAACATTTGGATCATAAAGATGAAGATGCGACAAAGAAGACCTAAGACAGTTGAGCAACTAGAAGCCTGTATTAGACAAGAATGGGACAACATTCCTATTCCTAAACTTGAGCAACTTGTCTCCTCAGTCCCCAGACGTTTGCAGACTGTTATAAAAGAAGAGGGGATGCCACACAGTGGTAAACATGGCCTTGTCCCAACTTTTTGAGATGTGTTGATGCCATGAAATTTAAAATCAACTTATTTTTCCCTTAAAATTATATACATTTTCTCAGTTTAAACATTTGATATGTCATCTATGTTGTTTTCTGAATAAAATATTGAAATTTGAAACTTCCACATCATTGCATTCTGCTTTCATTCACAATCTGTACAGTGTCCCAACTTTTTTGGAATCGGGTTTGTATTATATTATAACACATTGCACCACATTACATTACAATATATTATATTATATTATATTATATTATATTATATCACATTACATTATATTATATCATATTACATTACATTGCATTATATATTACATTGTCACATTACATTGCATTACATTATTATATTATATTTATTATATTATATTATATTATATCACATTACATTATATTATATTACATTATATCACATTATATTATATTACATTATATTGCATTACGTTATTATATTATATTATATTATATTATATTATATCAAATTACATTACATTATATCACATTACATTATATTACAATACATTATGTGTATTATATTTGCTCTCTGTCTCAGAAGTGCAGTTCATCCTGTGCTCCAGTAGAGGGCAGTATAGTCACAGAGCTGATCATGACGTGTAATGTTATGTTCACACTACTGTAAGAGCTGCTCATTTATTTATTTTGTTTGTTGATTAAAACCATATGGATCTATATGAGCTCATCTGACAGCAGTATCTTAATGCACAGACCGTGAAGAGCCATTCTCACAGTCACTGACCGTGATGATTCTCATCCAGCTCATAATTCATCTGAATGTAATCTGTTATAATTCATGTAGCCGTCACAGCGCAGCCGAGATTTGAGCACAACCGCTCTGATGATGACGAGTGCAGTGGCGAAAAATAGACTTCAAACAGTAAAAGACATTCCTGTAATCACAACAATAGTTCAAACTCTATCTGAGGTCAACATGTCATTCCTCAGGATCAGATACTGTGAGGTCAGAGGTCAGTGTTTGGAAACCTGTGCATGCCCGAGACGCTTCAGGAGTGACAGATCCGATCTCTGGTTAACTCAAGTAAACTAGCTCAGAGATTGTGTTATTGACTCACTGTGTGTGTGTGTGTGTGTGTGTGTTTTATAACACTCATAAACATTCCTTCACACAGCGTAAAACATGTAGAACACACTTCCTGTTCAGAGGATCTTGACGTGAGTCTCGTGCTTCACATTCTCGGCCTCATTCATGACAGGGAAGTTACTTTCAAGCAGGAATTTCACCTGATGTAAAATACACATTCATTATGAGTTCATCACGACCACACACACACACACACACACACACACACACTAACTAAAACTAAAACCATAAAACAAGCATTTTCATTACCTCAGAATAAATAATTAATAAACATTAAAAACACATTTTATTTCAGCAAGTTGTCAAGACTTTCTCTGTATCATTTACTTTAAATTGAAGGACTAAATTAATGAAAACTAAATAAACTAGAACTAAAACCTGAAGCCTAATTAAAGCTGTACAGACGTAGTTTCTGTCAGCTGGGAATTCACTTGATGCAAAACACTCCTGATTCTGGGAAACACGGGGACGTTTCACTCCCACATTCTACAAGATCTCAGTGTTTGATCTGGATCTCATTCATCAAATATCTGTTTACAAACACAAACACATGTGGAATATAATAATCCATATCATCTGTTGTTCCTTTAAAAAACAATGACGCAGTTTTACTTTCACATTATAAACCTGGACAGATGGTGTAATGGATTTCTTATCTCATTCATGGCACACACACACACATACTTGTTTTTGTGAAATGTGGGGACATTCCATAGGCGTAATGGTTTTTATACTGTACAAACCGTATTTTCTATCCCCCTACACTACCCCTACCCCTAAACCTAACCCTCACAGGAAACTGTGCACACTTTTACTTTTTCACAAAAACTCATTCTGTATGATTTATAAGCCTTTTGAAAAGTGGGGACATGCTGAATGTCCTCATATTTCACCTCTTTTTGTAATACCTATGTCATACCCATGTCATTATACACATTTGTGTCCTGATATTTCACAAAAACAAGTACACTCACACACACACACACACACACACACACACACACACACACACACACACACACACACACACACACACACACACACACACACACACTCACACATGTTTGTTTTTGTGAATTGTGGGGACTTTCCATAGACTTCAATGCATTTTACACTGAACAAACTGTACATTCTATCCCCCTACCCTGCCCCTACCCCTAAACCTAACCCTCACAGGAAACTGTGCAAACTTTTACTTTTTCACAAAAACTCATTCTATATGATTTATAAACCCATTTACATTGTGGGGACCGCTGGCTGGTCCCCACGATGTAGGTGAACTCAGGTTTATATTACATCATGGGGACATTTGGTCCCCACAATGTAATATAAACAAAAGCACACACACACTCACACACACACACACACACACACACACACACACACACACACACACACACACACACACACACACACACACACACACACACACACACTCACACACTCTGTCACAAACAAATACATGAACACATTTCTCACTTTCACTCAAACATCATCAAAACTATTGTCTCTGTTGAGTGAATCATCTAATAAATTAAGTATTTTAGTGGTTTTAGTTATATTATATTATATTATATTATATTATATTACATTATATCACATTATATTATATCACATTATTTTACATTATATTATACCATATCACATTACATTACATTATATTATATCACATTATTTTACATTATATTATACCATATCACATTACATTACATTATATTATATCACATTATTTTACATTATATTATACCATATCACATTACATTACATTATATTATATCACATTATTTTACATTATATTATACCATATCACATTACATTACATTATATTATATCACATTATATCACATCACATTACATTACATTATATTATATTATATCATATCACATTACATTATATTATATCATATCACATTACATTACATTATATTATATCACATTATATCACATCACATTACATTACATTATATTATATTATATCATATCACATTACATTATAATATATCATATCACATCTCATTACATTACATTATATTATATCATATCACATTACATTATATTATATCATATCACATTACATTATATTATATCACATTACATTACATTATATTATATCACATTACATTACATTATATTATATCACATTATTTTACATTATATTATACCATATCACATTACATTACATTATATTATATCACATCACATTACATTATATTATATCACATTATATCACATTACATTACATTATATTATATCATATCACATCACATTACATTACATTATATTATATCATATCACATTACATTATATTATATCACATTATATCACATTACATTACATTATATTATATCACATTACATTACATTACATTACATTATATTATATCACATTACATTACATTACATTATATTACATCATATTACATTACATTACATTACATTATATTATATCACATTACATTACATTACATTATATTACATCATATTACATTACATTACATCATATCACATTACATTATATTATATTATATCATATCACATTACATTATATTATATCATATCACATCACATTACATTACATTATATTATATCATATCACATTACATTATATTATATCACATTATATCACATTACATTACATTATATTATATCATATCACATCACATTACATTACATTATATTATATCATATCACATTACATTATATTATATCACATTATATCACATTACATTACATTATATTATATCACATTACATTACATTACATTACATTATATTATATCACATTACATTACATTACATTATATTACATCATATTACATTACATTACATTACATTATATTATATCACATTACATTACATTACATTATATTACATCATATTACATTACATTACATCATATCACATTACATTATATTATATTACATTACATTACATTACATTACATTATATTATATCACATTACATTACATTATATTATATCACATTATATTATATCACATTACATTACATTACATTACATTACATTACATTACATTACATTATATCACATTATATTGTATCACATTATATCACATTACATTATATTATATTACATTATATCACATTATATTATATTGCATTATATTATATTATATCGTATCATATCACATTCCATTACATCATCTCACATTACATTACATTATATCACATTATAGTATATCACATTACATTACATCATATCACATTACATTACATTATATCATATTATATTATATCACATTACATTATATTATATCACATTACATTACATTATATCATATCACATTACATTACATGACATTATATTATATCATATCACATTACATTACCTCATATCACATTACATTACATCATATCACATTACATTACAATATATCATATTATATTATATCACATTACATTATATTATATCACATTACATTACATTATATCATATCACATTACATTACATTACATTATATTATATCATATCACATTACATTACATCATATCACATTACATTACATTATATCATATTATATTATATCACATTACATTATATTATATCACATTACATTACATTACATTATATTATATCACATTACATTACATTATATTACATCATATCACATTACATTACATTATATCATATTATATTATATCACATTACATTATATTATATCATA
The DNA here is from genome assembly GCF_024489055.1 of Chanodichthys erythropterus. Taxonomy (NCBI): domain Eukaryota; kingdom Metazoa; phylum Chordata; class Actinopteri; order Cypriniformes; family Xenocyprididae; genus Chanodichthys; species Chanodichthys erythropterus. Next base: position 22,576,815 of record NC_090243.1, read on the forward strand.
TCACATTACATTATATTATATCACATTACATTACATCATATCACATTACATTACAATATATCATATTATATTATATCACATTACATTATATTATATCACATTACATTACATTATATCATATCACATTACATTACATTACATTACATTATATTATATCATATCACATTACATTACATCATATCACATTACATTACATTATATCATATTATATTATATCACATTACATTATATCATATCACATTACATTACATTACATTATATTATATCACATTACATTACATTATATTACATCATATCACATTACATTACATTATATCACATTATATTATATCACATTACATTATATTATATCATATCACATTACATTATATTATATCACATTACATTACATTATATTATATCACATTACATTACATTACATTATATTATATCACATTACATTACATTACATTATATTATATCACATTACATTACATTACATTATATTATATCACATTACATTACATTATATTATATCACATTACATTACATTACATTATATTATATCACATTACATTACATTACATTATATTATATCACATTACATTACATTACATTATATTATATCACATTACATTACATTACATTATATTATATCACATTACATTACATTACATTATATTATATCACATTACATTACATTACATTATATTATATCACATTACATTACATTACATTATATTATATCATATCACATTACATTACATTACATTACATTATATTATATCACATTACATTACATTATATTATATCACATTACATTACATTATATTATATCACATTACATTACATTATATTATATCACATTACATTACATTATATTATTTTACATTACATTACATTAAATTATATCACATTACATTACATTATATTATATCACATTACATTACATTATATTATTTTACATTACATTACATTAAATTATATCACATTACATTACATTACATTATATTATATCACATTATATTATATCACATTACATTACATTATATTATATCACATTACATTACATTATATTACATTATATTATATCATATCACATTACATTACATTACATTATATTATATCACATTACATTACATTATATTATATTACATTATATTATATCATATCACATTACATTATATTATATCACATTACATTACATTATATTATATCATATCACATTACATTACATTATATTATATCAAATTACATTACATCATTTTATATCACATTACATTACATTATATTACATTATATTATATCATATCACATTACATTATATTATATTATATCACATTACATTACATTATATTACATTATATTATATCATATCACATTACATTATATTATATCACATTACATTACATTATATCACATTACATTACATTATATTACATTATATTATATCATATCACATTATATTATATTATATCACATTACATTACATTATATTACATTATATTATATCATATCACATTACATTATATTATATCACATTACATTACATTATATCACATTACATTACATTACATTATATTATATCATATCACATTACATTATATTATATCACATTACATTACATTATATCACATTACATTACATTACATTATATTATATCATATCACATTACATTATATTATATCACATTACATTACATTATATTACATTATATTATATCATATCACATTACATTATATTATATCACATTACATTACATTACATTACATTATATTATATCATATCACATTACATTATATTATATCACATTACATTACATTATATCACATTACATTACATTTGTTACACAAGTTGTTCAGAAGAACTGTGTGTAAAGAGTTTTGAAAAAGTGACCTAAATATTGAGAAATGTGTAGCGATTGTAAAAAACTAAAGATTACAGAGGAAGAGAGATGTGTGGATGAGGCAGAGCCGTTATCTCCGGCAGGAATGAGGGATCAGGGGTCGGAATATCTTGGAACATTCCAGGGCTGTGTTGATTTCTGCTGTCTTACACTCCTGGAGCGAATCTCAAACATATCCCTCCTAACAGTAGAGCTCAGTGCTCGCAACGGCAGGGTCATGGGTTCGACTCTCATTGAATGCATAAACATGCGTACCTTGAATGCAGTGTAAATCATTGTGAATAAAAGCATAATTTTTCCAAGAAAACATAATTGTACTGCTGTCTTTCTGTGGCACAGATGCCATCCTCATTAATAATGCAGATGATCCCGTTAATGGCTCCGCACACACACTAGTCTGTGATATATTATATTTCATCATTCGTTCAGTCATGTATGGCGTCATGCCGTGGGTCAGTACAGGTGTCTTCTTGTTATATGAGCGCAGCGCTGGCTAACCTCAGTTATTGTGTGTTTACTCAGGCCTGCTACGCAACCGCTGTAATGTCCTCGCTCTGAAAGGAAAGGGAAAGTTCGGAGGTCGCAGGAAGCAGCAGACAGCGAGGAGAGATATAAGCGAGATCCTCCAGGGGCCGTGTGGCACCAGCGTCTGCTAGAGTTTCCCAGAGATCCAGTGAAATGGAGACGCACACTGTTTCCACTGCAGCGTCCAGCACTGATCCCACATCAGTGACCAAAAACCTCTCATTCTGTCACTTACTGTGTAGTTGTTGCTGCTGTTTTCATTATTTTAGGTTAAGCTCATTGCGTATAAGATATTTTGAGTTCATTACAATGGAATTTCTACTCTAACTCGGTTCACTGTAGGTGCTTGATAAATTCAGCATGGAAATTTGGCAGCCAGGTGAGTTCCGGAAATCTGATAGTGGGAGCTAAATACAGACACGCTCTTACAAGACAAGCTTTTCCTGAGAGCAAAATCAGAGTCATTAGAGGAACAGCAGATATTCTTCAGCATATCATGAGCCAGATCTAAACCGATCGCACGCTGCACCTGAACAAACAACAGTCCTGTTGAGAAATATACGTGAGATCTTTAAAGTCACCATGAAATTGCAGTATTTATTAAATTGATTCTCTGGTGATTATTTGGCTGGGAAAGGTGAGCTACAGGAATAGCAGCACTGCTGATTGCCTCCCAAGCAGATTGTTTAGGAGAGATCGGATGGTCCGTTATATTGTGTGCGCTCTATTCCGCATCCCGCCTGAGCTCGTTTAGCGCTCGTTTATGGCTCATTTGTGCGCAGATGCTACTGAGAGACACACAAGTTTAGTTTGGGTAAGCTTTGGGTAAGTTTTACTCATCCTCAGCTCTGATTCTTAGTGGGGTACCTCAGGGCTCTGTACTGGGCCCGCTTCTTTTTTAACATATATGCTTCTGCTTGGGAGTATTATAATGTTTCTTTGCATTTTTATGCTTATTATAGTCAGCTTTATTTGCCGTTTAAAACTGGCAATACTATTCAGCCTTTGCTGGACTGTCTTGAGGACATAAAAAAAGACAGTATCCTTTCACTACATGTGCACAATTGAATCTCTGGTGATTATATGCATGGCAAATTAGCTATTATTATACCTATTATTAATGGGGTACCTCAGGGTTCTGTGCTGGGCCCGCTTCTTTTGAACTTATATATGGTTCCCCTTGGAAGAATTATAATGTTTCTTTGCATTTTTTGATGCTGATGATAGTCATTTTTTGCTGGACAATAAAAAAGCATCCAGTCAATTCCCCAATGGACAAAATCAATCAATAAGGAAAAAGGAACTTCTGTTTCATGCCGACTTTAAAGGTGAAATGAAGCTCAGGATGAGCAGGGTTTGTGTGTTCCTGTGATTCCTGAAGGATGGCACAACACTCCAGAATCGCTCCAGATGGTTCTGGAAGGATCTATAATGTTTTGACATGCAGTGGAACCAGATACCCCGTCTCATCCACTCTGGGGCCGCAGCCCGTCCAATAAACCCCGTCAGTCATCAGTTATTCAGCCCTTTGAGGAGAAGCAGCAGCCCTGAAACAGGAAGTGGCTCACGGTAAACGCTGAGAGAAATCAATCCTCATGTACTGAATAAATCATACATCGATGACCTCATGCTCTGATTATTGTGCAGCAAACACACATCTATCTATCTATCTATCTATCTATCTATCTATCTATCTATCTATCTATCTATCTATCTATCTATCTATCTATCTATCTATCTATCTATCAGTAACAGTGATGCCTCCGCTGTTCTTCAGATGGATACAGTAGTGTCGTGTTGTCGACTCTCATAAGGCGTTTGATTTGTCTTGATCTGTCAGTGCACTGAAGAGAGAAAATGAATTATGATGAACATCATCTGGTTATCTCAACAGATGAACAAAACCTGCTGTGACAGTCGGTCTATAAAAGTTCATCATTATACTGTAAATCACAGTCTGACAGAAGCAGATCGATGTGACCACAGAGGAACTAGATCAATGTCAGGTGAATTTATCATGACGCCCGGATGAAGAACTAATGTTTGAAGAAGTTACATAAGATCCTTCAGATGTTTCATTAACATCTCGTTTGTCTGTGTTGGAATGTCGTTTCTTAGAGCTGGAATCCAGACAATTTCATTTCATGATGTCCGTTTGTGTTATTTTCATCATTATGTGGAAAATGTTAAATTCTTAAAGGATTAGTCCACTTTCAAATGAAATTTTCCTGATAATTTACTCTCCTCCATGTCATCCAAGATGTTCATGTCTTTCTTTCTTCAATCAAAAAGAAATGAAGGTTTTTGAGGGAAACATTCCAGGATTTTTCTCCATATAGTGGACTTCAATGGGCACCAAACGATCGAAATGTCAGTTTCAGTGCAGCTTCAAAGAGCTTTAAACAATTCCAGACGAGGAATAAGAGTCTTATCTAGAGAAACCATCACTCATTTTCGTAAAATACAACTGTATATGCTTTATAAACACAAATGATCGCCTTGCACATGCTTCCGCTTTCCGTATTCTTAAAAAAGCAACTTACAGAACGAATGGCGCCATTTCGTTTTTTTTTTTTTCCGTAAGTAGAATAGAGAAGGCGTAGGACATACAGCGTAAGCTTTTTGAAGAATACGGAAAGTGGAAGTACATGCAAGGCGATATTTTGTGTTTATAAAGCATATACATTTGCATTTCTTTCAAAAATGAGCAATGGTTTCTGTAGATAAGACTCTTATTCCTCGTCTGGAATTGTTTAAAGCTCTTTGAAGCTGCACTGAAACATTTCGATCGTTTGGAGTCCATTGAAGTCCACTATATGGAGAATATTCCTGAAATGTTTTCATCAAAAACCTTCATTTCTTTTCGACTGAAGAAAGAAAGACATGAAAATCTTGGATGACATGGAGGAGAGTAAATTATCAGGAACATTTTATTTGAAAGTGAACTAATCCTTTAATGCAAGAATGTTTAAGAATGTTTAACCAGAGGATATAAATTTCATGTGTTAATTTATGCACGCCCCCTGTGCGCTGATTGGACGCGGGTGGCTGTAGCCCCGCCCCCCGCCGCGTTCCATGGCAGGCGAATCTCACACACACTCGCGTGAATTACAGAAACACACACGCGTGCAGTGATCTCCGCGATCTGATGGAGGATGGATGTGAAGGACTGTGGCGGAGTGATTCTGACCGCGTTTCATTCATTCAGGATTCAGTCAGATGAGCAGAAACACGCAGCAGACAACAGGTCAGACACACACACACACACACACACTTTAAACTCTCTTTTATGTTTTGTTTTTAAATTTGAGATGATAATTTCACTCTCATTCGGTTCCATTTCACGTTTTGAATGATTTATTATCAGTGTTTCAGGTCTTTAATATGATTTTATGTATTTATATCAGCAGTAAATGAATTTTGCATCTTTATTTAGAGACTGAAGCACACTGTAACGCTGTTCATGTTTGATAAATGTTCAAATATTTGCTGAGTAAACACATGATCATATTCCACCCTGTCCCATATTCCTCCTCCGTGATCATCAGTGCTGCAGTTTATCTGAACATGCAGAAATCACTTGTTGCATGTCAGTAAAAGTGTTTGTAAAGTTGCTCAGTGTGTCTTCTGATGTACCCAGCATGCATCTCTTCAGAGGATGATGTCATGATCAGGACGGGTCAGAGTCAGGCAGCGATGGGACGCTCTCCTCTCTCGAGTCTTAAAATATTTACATTAGATCAGAGCCAGAGAGCGTCCTGAAGGATCAGGCGTGATGTCCGGATGATTTATGCTGCAGCTTCAGGAAACATAAACACAGACGGAGTCTGATGGAGTTAATGACATGATGAGCAGCTTTAATATCAGTGTGTGTGTCTGATTACTGCTCCACATTCTGCTGAGAGTAGTGTTTAACTCCAGCAACACACACACACACACACACACACACACACACAGAGCTGTTGTCCAGAGGTCAGTGTCGTGTCGTATCCTCATAAGTGACATAATTCTCACAGGCTGAAAGCTCTGTTGTGTGTGCTGACGGCACGTGTGTGTGTGTGTGTGTGTGTGTGTGTGTTTGTCTCATGAGAGGTTTGTGCTGAAAGCTGGTTTGTCAGTGTTTTGTATTGAGCACAAAAGGAAGCTGGTGTGTGTGTGTGTGTGTGTGTGAGTGAGCGCTGGATGATTCCACACTATCATCCTGAAACTGAAATCACTCCGTCAGGAGAATCTCTGGGACGTGTTCCAAATCAAAAGAGAAATAAGAACAGATATTTTGCATGAAGAAAATGGAGCCTGTATTTTACGATGTTTGGAGCAGTTTTGAGTCGAGTCTGATTCAGACGAATGTGATTCTAGAACAGTCAGTATCAGAGGAAGTAGTCGCTTCGTTCAGTGACTGTAAACTAGAACTGAATGTAAATCAATTTCTATTCATCTCTAATCCAGAGACTTTCACATTGTCCTCTGACACTGAACATTGATGCATTAAACACAGATCTAATGAGAGCTTCTTTATTGGCATCGATCGTTCCGTGAAGAACATTTAACATCCAAGATTCTTTCGATTATTAAAATGTCCATTTAGTTCACTTCAGCATGAAAATATCCTGATCATTCACTCTCCTCCATGTCATCCAAGATGTTCATGTCTTTCTTTCTTCAGAAATGAAGGAAATCATTCCAGGATGTTTCTCCATATAGTGGACTTCACTGGGGTTCAACGGGTTGAAGGTCCAAATGTCAGTTTCAGTGCAGCTTCAAAGAGCTCTACATGATCCCAGACGAGGAATAAGAGTCTCATCTAGAGAAACCATCGGACATTTACTACAAAAATAAACATTATATACTTTTTAAGCACAAATGCTGGTCTTGCACTGCTCTGTGATGCTCCACGCATGACGTGATCATGTTGGAAAGGTCACGTGTGACGTAGGAGGAAGAACCGATCCAGTGTTTACTAAGAGAACGTCAAAGACTAATGGGGCGTTCACACCAGACACGATTTGCATGAATAAATCACGCTATTCGTTCGTAGTTGGATGCTTGAACATTTTAAGTTTACTTGCTTCATTCACGTCATGAGAGGGGCTTCGTCTCGTTTCTGCACACTTCCTCTGAATAAACATCAACTTCTCAGCGGAAAAGTAGTTGTAAAACACGGAGAATAAGCTCAATTTGCCGGCTTTAGCTAGCTCAAACTGAGTAAAGAGCGTTTTTTACAACTTACCAGATTGTCCGTCCTCCTCACTCACTCTCTTCCAAGCAAGAACCTTTTTATTCATGTTTCTATAAAAGTATGAAGATGTTTCGTACAGCGACGATGATTTTGTCCTCCATTGCTGATTCGGATTTCTGCCTCCGCTCGCTCACGTCACTACGAGAGCAAGCTCCTGATTGGTTAATGCGGCGCGAATATTCTCCAAAGTTCAGATTTTTTAACTTGCGTGAATCGCGCGTCAAACACCCGAAACGCTCAATTTGCGCCGCAGGATGTCTATTCGTGTCTTTGCATTGACTTAACATGTAAATCACTCGCGCTTAATGCTTCATTCGCCTCTGGTGTGAACGCACCACGAGTCTTTACAAAAAAAGACCATTTTAAAGTCTGAGGAGAAAATGAGATGGAGTTTTACTGCGGTTCTTCCTCCCATGTCACGCATGATCTTTCCAACATGATGACGTCATGCGTGGAGCATCACAGAGCAGTGCAAGATGAGAATTTGTGTTTATAAAGTATATAATGTTTATGTTTTAGTAAATGTCCGATGGTTTCTCTAGATGAGACTCTTATTCCTCGTCTGGGATCATGTAGAGCTCTTTGAAGCTGCACTGAAACTGACATTTGGACCTTCAACCCGTTGAACCCCAGTGAAGTCCACTATATGGAGAAACATCCTGGAATGTTTTCCTTCATTTCTGAAGAAAGAAAGACATGGATATCTTGGATGACATGGAGGAGAGTAAATTATCAGGATATTTTCATTCTGAACTGAACTAATCCTGTAAGAATGGTTCTTTGTGAAACCAAAACTGGTTCTTCTTTGAAGAAAAAGCATTTGAAACCTTTATTTTTAAGAGTAAAGCGCATGGAATATGAAGTGACTTTACAAAGAAGTGCTGTGTTTTTTGGTGGTTATGAGACATGAATATGAAAATCTAGATTTTTAAGCAAGATATAGATTTCGTTAGCCACGTTATGACATAAAATCTCTCAGGTTGTGGATTATTAGTACAAACGCTCAGTTTTTCGAGATGTTCTTCATCCCAGAACATTTTAATTCTGTAGAATCTCTGAACTCGATTGCTGTTTCTTCATAAGTCACACATGAACTCATAAAGATCCGAGTGATCCGAGTGCGCGGTGACATCAATGCTGCCGGACCGCATTCCAGCCCAGAGGAACGAGGACGGAAGAGCAGCAGCATTCCCGTCACTAACTCTTCCAGTCGCGTCCAGACGGCCACGAGAGCAGCCGCTCGCGCTGAAACACACACGCCGTCATGCACAGGTAATCCCTGGAGCTTTACTACAGTAAATTAGTGTAAATGATGATGTTTGTGGGTCAAACGAGGAGTTTGACTGATGTTCGGCTGTAGATAGGAGCGTTTACTAATGCGGTGGATTATTTATTCATGCTTTGCTGTAATAGTCTGAAGTGATATTATCATCGTCATAAACTTTGTTTGTGTCAGAAGAGAAGATGATTAATATTTAAACTCAAAGCTGGTGTGTTTGAGAGATCTTAGATCAGATCAAACTCTGAACCGGTTCTGTGATTTCTCAGACGTGTTTAAACATATTTTCATCCAACACGAGCAGTTTGTCAAATTGGCATTGATGGTTCACTGAAGAACATTCAACATCAGCAGAATCTTTAAGATTGTTTGAATATTGTTTACACTAAGAAAAAATGGTTCTATTTTTATGAAATTTTCTTTGGGGAACCTGAAATGCTGCTTCTATTTCATCAAAACCCCACTTTGAGAGATTTGTTGAGAAGCTGTTGGTTGTTTTGCCTCATTTTTCTCACGTTGAGACTCAAAACAGAGCAGAAGAATGAACAAACCTTCAGTGGCGGATCAGAGGACGTGTTCTGTGTAAACGAGGTGTTGAAATCCTGCTGAATGTGTGTGTTTGTTGTGTTCGTGTGACTTTACCGCAGTCACGAGCTGCTTTGCATGAACGTGAGCTGCCATCATTTGAATGGTAAATTGGTACCGTTGGAAACAAAAGACTCGAGCTGTTTTGTTGGGAGTTTGTCCCCTGAATGAATCTAAATCATGTGTTTTGTGTCTGGATTGGTTAGACGTGCGATGAAGACTGTGCTCGTGTAATCTGAGCTGGATTATTGTAATTTCACATCTTGTTGTGAGTGTTAGTGTGGTCAGCCGTTCATCAGGTGAAGGTTCGACAGCTCATCATGTCCTCTCGGCTCTTCCGTTCTGTCTGAGAGCGTCCTCGCTGAGGATAATAGGAAGTTAATGTTGGTTTATTGATTTCTGAGGGTGTGTTCAGGGTAATATAGAGCATTATATAGCACATGCCTGATTATACAGCACAGACTTTCCAATCACTTCAGCCAAAACAGGAAGTTTCAGTGGCACTGGACTTCCTGTCTGTGGAGTTCTGAGAGCACACTTAGGGAACACGCTCGTACGTCAGTTTCTGCTTAATAAAGGTACAAAAAAAGAAAGAAAATAATACTTTTATTCAGCAAGGATGCATTCAATTAGTCAAAAGAGACAATGCAAAATAAAATGTTGATTTTGAGCAGCAAATCATCATATTAGAATGATTTCTGAAGGATCATGTGACACTGAAGACTGGAGTAATGATGCTGAAAATTCAGCTTTGATCACAGGAATAAATTACACTTTACTATATATTCACATAGAAAACAGCTGATTTACATTCTAATAATATTTTGTGATTTTTACTGTATTTTTAATCAAATAAATTCAGCTTTGATCACAGGAATAAATTACACTTTACTATATATTCACATAGAAAACAGCTGATTTACATTCTAATAATATTTTGTGATTTTTACTGTATTTTTAATCAAATAAATTCAGCTTTGATCACAGGAATAAATTACACTTTACTATATATTGACATAGAAAACAGCTGATTTACATTCTAATAATATTTTGTGATTTTTACTGTATTTTTAATCAAATAAATTCAGCTTTGATCACAGGAATAAATTACACTTTACTATATATTCACATAGAAAACAGCTGTTTTAAATTCTAATAATATTTTGTTATTTTTACTGTATTTAATCAAATAAATTCAGCTTTGATCACAGGAATAAATTACACTTTACTATATATTCACATAGAAAACAACTGTTTTAAATTCTAATAATATTTTGTTATTTTTACTGTATTTTTGATCAAATAAACGCAGCCAAAGAGACTCTTTCAGAAACATTAAAAAATTTAACAGAACGGTAGATGAAAAATTATATCACATTGTTTGTTATAGGAACAGAAATTACACAATTTTTACAGTAATATGATTTTTGACCTATCCAGTGTTCTTTTAGTATTATTGAGATACTATTGAATGAGATTTTTGTTTATATTTTCCATTTTCATTAATTTCAGTTAAAGTAATTTAGTTGTTTTTGCTTTTTTTTAATGTCAATACAGTTAATTTTTATTTCAGTTTTAGTTTTAGTCATTTTAGAACATCAAGATAAACTAAATATAAACTGAAAACACATTTTTTTGCCTCGGACACATTTTTTAAATATTTTATTTTATTTTCAGTACTGAAATGATTTTTATGGTTTTAGTTTCAGTTATAATAATAACCCTGGTTCTGTTATGTAAATTGCAACGTATTTGAATACGGTAATATCAAAAGAAATTGTTTTCTACACTGGGAAAAAAAATTGGTGTGTGAATTTACCTCTTTTGATTTGGAAATTTCTATTAATTTTCACAAATAATTACAAAGAAATGGCAAGTGACACAATGTGAAATGTATATTTTCTTGTAAACAAAAACACAGTATAGATTCAGTACCATCTGATACCACGGTAAAACCGCAGTCGAATTCCTCATCATAAATCTTGCTTGATTTTCAGTGTTTCGCTCTGATTTCATCTTATATTGATCTGATAAATCTGGCTGTTCTGTGAGCGAAGCTCTTGATAATGAACGAGTGTTTGTGGTTTGTGCCGGTTCAGTGTGACCGAGACGACTGGACACTAACGCTCTTAGTCATTACTGCTCCATTAGCGCATGAACCGGCCCATAATTCACTGATGCCAACGTCTCAAACGCTCCAGAGCCGCTCTATTGATCTGTTTCCCAGCACGTCCTCTGGCTAATGCTCCGGCTTTTAACCGGCTGAAGTGCTGCGATCTGCTGACGGTGGTGAAGTGCTCGGGGTAAGTTGGGCCGCGCTGATTAAATCTAGTGTGTGTGGCGTTTAGGGGTCAGATTCCAGCTGTGGAGTGTGTTTTAAACACATTTTGGATGAGTAAATCAAAAGTAGAGCTGCGACTAGTGTCGGTGTATATTTGGAGCATCTCTGTTATTAGTAAGGAAGCCCCTTCATCACTTCAGTCAGTTTGAGTTCCTCCTCAAGGTTTGGTCCTGTTGGACTCTAAAGGTATTTTTAGACGCCAGATGTTTCTCTTTAAGACTTTTGGGAGGAAAGGCTGATGGATTCATGATAGTTTATGCGGCCCGGAGAGTGAAAACAAACCTGAGAGCCCACATTTCACGAGGACGTGCCAGATTCAGATGCTTGGCACCGTTATTCTGATGAAATGGTCGGCTGTTTTCATCAGGCTTGATTTGATTAAATGAACGCCCTTCATAAAGAAAACTCTGAGCTCTGTAACATCTAGTTTCTGAGTCTCTGGTTCAGCTGTTTGCGTTCCTGCAGGAATGAGATCATGATTTCGGAGTCGCACAGGGATCGTGACACATGTTTTGAGTTTAGTTTCTCTCAACACTGACCTACATTCATCACGGGGGGCCGCGGACGTCCAGACCGTTACAGAGTCATCATGAATGTCATCTGTGTCAAATATGCATTATCCTCGTCAGCATCTCATCATGTTTTCCCGAACATGATTTTTTTTATTTGATAATGAATAACTAGTTAATATGAAGCAATCTTCACAATAATGTATTTCTTAGAGAAGCAGATTATTCAGTGAGGAAACACTTTAATCTGTGACTTTAACAAGCGATTGACTGAAACATCAGATTTATGAGGACAAGCATTTTCCCTTCGGTATAATAATGTGGTGAAGAAGGAATATCAATAATCCACTGCAATAAAAAGGCAAACAATAACTTTTTAACCAGTGACTTTGTGCTTGAGACAATCAAAACCTTGAAAACGGTTGTTTGTGAAGATTAAAGCCATCGGAAAGATCGTGTCTCGGGTCATGTTACGTACGGAAGCCACAGAATCAAAAATATAAAGGTAATTGTGCCTTTATCTCACAATTCTGACGTTTTTCCTTGAAATTGCAAGTTTATATCTCACAATTCTGAGAAAGTCATATATATATATATATATATAAACCTGCACTTCTGACTTTTTCCCTCGCCATTCCAAGTTTTATTTCTCACAATTCTGATAAAAACGTTTTTATAAACTCACAATTTACTTTTTTTTCCTCACAATTATGACTTTATAACTTGCATTTGTGAGTTTATATCTCGCAATTCTGAGAAAAAGTCACAAACTCGAAATTCTGACTTTTTTTCTCACCATTTTAAGTTTACATCTCAATTCTGTGAGGTAAAAAGTCAAATATATATATAAATAATATAAACTTGCAATTCTGAGATAGACTTTTTTATGAACTCACAATTCTGACTTTATAACTTGCATTTGCGAGTTTATATCTTGCAATTCTGAGAAAAAGTCACATAAATATATACAGATAATATAAACATGCAATTCTGACTTTATTCCTCACCATTATGAGTTTTATTTCTCACAATTCAGTAAGAGAAAAAGTCAGGATTGAGATTTTATATCTAAAAAAAGTTTTTTATTCCGTGGCAGAAACAAACGTCCATAATTAGGCTCTGAATGGAGTGAGATGTTTGTTTAAGCGGTGTTGGGAATGTTGTTGTGGTCATTAGCCACATCTGGAAGCGGTTTTCCTAAATCACACTCGATTCTGTGTGTCTGAAAGTCAGAGATGAGCTTTAGGAAGAGCTGTAAACGGAGAAGACAATGGACACAAAATGACACGAGAGAGAGCGAGAGGTCAGAGCAGTGGGTGGAGACACACACACACACACACACACTCTCCCGGAGGAAACCCTCACCGCGTCTCTCTCTCTCCGTCTGTAGTGTGGTCTTGTTCTCCACAGCTGTCTGATGTCTCTCCGTCCGCTCTGGAGTTCAGCGCAGCGCTGAGAGGTACGTGAATCGATTCTGAACAGGACCTGATGGAGAACACCCACAGAGAGGCTTTATATCAGACTCGGTTCTCTGGAGATCCTCAAACGCTGTGGACTTATGGAGTTTATACAGGACCTGATTGACGCCGTCAGCTGGATTTGTGGATTCTTTGTTCGGTTCTAGTTTGATTCATAGTTTGGGTTTCTGAGTCCTGATTTCACATCGGTCTGAACACAAACAGTGAGTCTGAAGATGCTTTAGCTGCTGTTCATGTCTCAGAATAATGATATGAGCATGAGTTTGAGAATATCTCCGTGTCTGGTGTGTGTAAATATCTGTGTGGATGCTGTGAAAATGAGAATCGGTGGCTGAATAACACACACATGACAGCTCTGAGTTTGTGTTTTCCTTCTGGTGTCGTGATTCTTTTGTGTGTTTTGTTTGGCACGAGCCGGTGACCCATCATGCCGTGCGTTTGGTCACCTGTGAGTTAAACACTCTGTTTGAAGGAATATTCGGGGTTAAACACAGATTACGTTCTGTCTAATGCTAGTGATTCGCTGAGCACTCTTAAAAATAAAGATTCCCTAAAGAACCTTTCAGTGATCAGTTCTTAAAACAACCATTTTTTCATTTTATCATAACCTTTTTCCACTATAAAGACCTTTTCCATGTTCTTCCAAAGGTTCTTCATGTTAAACACATTGTTTTCTTTGGGTTTACACCTGATTTTGTTTATATTCAGTGCTCATAAATGTCTAGCTGTCCAGTAGAACTTCAGTCTTATTTCACCTTTTCATACATGAAAAAGCAAAAGGAGCAATTCTGAACCATGCTTTAAGGTCTTTGTGTTGAATTTCTTGTGTTTATTGACTCTCTTAAGTCTGATGATAACCATTCAAAAGTCTGGAGTCACTAAGATTTTTTTATTCAGCAAAGATGCATTAAATTGATCAAAAGTGACAGTAAAGACATTTATCATGTTACAAAAGATTATATTTCATGCTTTCTATTCATCAAAGAATCATAAAAAATAAAATGCATCATTTTCCATAAAAATATGAACTGTTTTCAACATAATCATAAATGTTTCCTGAGCAGCAAATCATTATTAGAATGATTTCTGAAGGATCATGTGACACTGAAGACTGGAGTAATGATGCTGAAAATTCAGCTTTGATCACAGGAATAAATTACACTTTACTATATATTCACATAGCAAACACCTGTTTTGAATTCTAATAATATTTTGTGATTTTTACTGTATTTTTAATCAAATAAATTCAGATTTGATCACAGGAATAAATTATATTTTACTATATATTCACATAGCAAACACCTGTTTTGAATTCTAATAATATTTTGTGATTTTTACTGTATTTTTAATCAAATAAATTCAGATTTGATCACAGGAATAAATTATATTTTACTATATATTCACATAGCAAACACCTGTTTTGAATTCTAACAATATTTTGTGATTTTTACTGTATTTTTAATCAAATAAATTCAGCTTTGATCACAGGAATAAATTACACTACTATATATTCACATAAAAAACAGCTGATTTACATTGTAATAAAATTTAGTGATTTTTACTGTATTTTTAATCAAATAAATTCAGCTTTGATCACAGGAATAAATTACACTTTACTATATATTGACATAGAAAACAGCTGTTTTACATTCTAAAAATATTTAAGAATTTTTCCTGTAGTTTTGCTCAAATAAATGCAGTTTTGCTGAGCAGAAGAGACTTCAGAAAAATTATCAAATCTTTCCAACCCCAAACTTTTGAATGGTAGTGCATGTATGAGTTCTTATCTGGAAATCTTATATTGTTTGTGGTGTTTGTCAAGCATTTAATTAACTGAATTTATTTGTTAAAAAGCTGCATTTCACCTGGAATATTGCTGTGATGTCAGGACTGTCTGATAATATCAATGAAGTGTGTTCAGATCGGCTCAAATCTCGCAGTGAGATGCTGAAATTGAAGCGAGACGCACAGACTCAGTGTTCAGTTGTGAACCTGCTCGACCGCGATCCTGACGTTCCTCTCGCTGATGGAATGTGTGAAGGAAGTAGTTTTCACTGGCGTGAGCCTGATCCACACACTGTGTTATTCCAGCTAAAGCTTTGTGTGAAAATTGCAGGGAAATTGTTTCCATTGAAGGCTGATGTGTGTAAACTGAGGCAGGAACATTTGAAGGCAATTAAGTTCTTCGTGTAACACAATTCAGGCTCCATCATGATCGATAACTTCCTCTAAATGACGCCGGTTCACTTCCTGACGCCGACAGACCATCATCAGCTCCTGTAGCCTTATCAATATTTGATAGAAGCTCATATGAACTTGAAACTGGCTCGTTTGCTGTATTGTCTCCATCACTGAGCATGCTTATGAATTATGATCTGACACATCTGTAATAGTTGTTGCAGTTTAAACATGAAGATGATGAGATGAAGAATTCTTGATTTTCCTCTGTTGGCGTGTGGTTTGTACGGTATATTAGCCTGCTTTAATTGTTAATGAATCCCTGATGAAGACCCGCATGGATTCACGGCTCGTTTCTCTGTTTCCGCAGGAAAGCGCAGTACCGGAGGATAGGCAGCATGAGTTTGCCCGGCGCCGTGTCTCCGTCATCTCCGGAGCGCTCCGTGTCCCGTGACTCCATGGAGGACTACTGGAGCGAGATGAAGAACATCCAGGAGGACTGTCAGGAACGACACGAGGAGCTGACGGAGCGGGCCAGTGTGGACGGTGCGTACCGACGGTCTGTTCTGTCATCATGAGCCGCTTTTCCACCATCGGGCTGTACGGAACAGTTAAGCAAAGAAAGTGGTGGAAAAGCAGCTATTCACTCACCATCATGTCTCTCAAACCCGTATGAATGACTTTCCTCCATGAAACGCAAACGGTGTTGTTAGCAAATTGATCATGTGACTCGTTTTTAAACAGTGATAATGGACGGGACTGGTGTAATTCAAAGGACAAAAAACCCACCATAAAAGTAGGAAATTTCATTGCAGCATGTGATTTTACTAGTGCTGTCAAATCGATTAGTCGTGATTAATCACATCTAACATAAATTAGTATATATATATATGTGTGTGTGTATTTGTTATATATTATATAATATAAAAAATATTACATTTACAAACTTTTCTGTTAGATGCGATTAATTGCAATTAATCGATTTGACAGCACTACTTTTTACATTATTTAACTCAAATTTAGAGATGCACTGATATATCGGCCAATAATCGGTATTGATAGTTTAATAGTCAGGGCCGATATATCCTGTCAATCAAAGGAGGGCAGGAAAATGCACTGTTTGATGTTCAATATTAATAGTAATTATATGAATCAATAACATTCAAAGAAATATTAATTTAATCTTCAGAATTTCGTTAATGTGTGTTAATATTAATTTGAGTGTGTTTGTTTATAAACTGATACCAGTTACTCTGAAACAAGTTGATAAAACGGACAGAATAAAGTTTTTATTTGCATTTATTTCAAAATGTAATGATTAATTATTAATTATAATGAAATTATCATTAATTTAAAAGAAGGTATAAAAGGCAGAACCCCCAAACTATCGGTAGCGTTATCGGTATCATTATCGGTATCGTTATCGATATTGGTATCGTTATAGGTATCAGTATCGGTATAGTTATCGTTATCGTTATCAGTATAGTTATCGGTATCGTTATCAGTACAGTTATCGGTATCGTTACAGGTATCGATATTGGTATCGTTATCGGTATAGTTATCGGTATCGTTATCAGTACAGTTATCGGTATTGTTACAGGTATCGATATTGGTATCGTTATCGGTATAGTTATCGGTATCGGTATCGTTATCAGTATCGTTATCGGTATCGTTATCGGCAGATAGAGAAATTTAGTATCGGTGCATCTCTAATAATTAAACCAATTTCGTAATTTGTTTGAGATTCAACTAGACAAGATTTTAAAAATGAGTGGAAATGACGTTTACAGCCAATTTGATTTTACCTTAAAAATGTATGGCAGCAACCCAACTTAAGTGTTTTAAACTTTTTAAGTAGGTGGAAATTTTTTTACAGTGTACCAGAAAATCAATATAAAGTCAATCATATGATTAAGAATATGGTGGAGTCATATGGACATTTGTTTCATATAGTATTTTTATGGTACTTTTGGTCCTTTTATGGAGTCACAAACACTTTCATCTTATTAAAACATCATCAGTGTTTTTTGAACGGAAGTATATGATGATTTTAATTAAACAAACCCTGTTAAAGTCAGCATGAAATCAGCATTGAGTCCGTTTACTTTTGTAAACAAAAAACATTTGTATTTTTAATCTTATAACTTGCTCAAACTCTGAGATTACTTTCCTTCTCCATTTTTCTATAGCGCTTTATACAATTCAGATTGTTTCAAAGCATCTTTACCGTAATAAACCGAAAATAATACTGTTAATCTTGCAATGTTCATCAGTTATGAATGTCATTTCATGTTTGTCATAATCTCTGTTTTGAGTCATGTGATTCAGCAGTCTAATTAGTGTGTGTTTGATTGGTTCAGAGGCGGAGCTTGAGGAGGCGTGGCTCCAGGAGGCGGGTCTCTCCACACTGGTGACGGGCACTCAGAGCGACGGGCCGGCCGAGGCTCTTCTCTCCACGCTCACGCGCTCGCAGGCCGCCATGGTGAAGAAGCGACTGGACAACTACACGCAGACGCTGCACAAGCGGAACAGACAGCCAATGAGACACGTGCGGGACGTGTTCTCCATGCCAGATGCGTCGGTGAGCGTCGGTTTCCTAACATTCAGTAGAAGTTTCAGTCCACTCAGGCAGGTTTGCAGGTGTCGTCTGATTTTCACAGTTTGGCGCTTCCTGTGGTCATTTGTCACTGCAGCTGCTGTGGCCGTTTGTTCGGCGTGTGAATGTGTCTCAAAATAACCGAGACTGGAATGAGCAGCAACACATGAGGAAACCCCAGACGTGGTTAAAATTAGCCTCATGACAGCAGATGAGATGACAAACCTTCCACATTCCTGCTGAATTGACACATTTGAGTTCTTGTAAATGACATGAATACATGTTGGAAAAATGTCAGAGAGTTTTGAGGAGCTGTTGAAACAGAAGTAGTGACAGATTAATTTTGAACTTGGGTCTGTGCATTGGTTGTTGATTGGATGTTGAGATGTGGGCGTGACCTTTAAAAGTGGAGGTGGAGCTGAGTGTGGGTTTATACACCTGTAGGTGGTGACGAGACTGTTAAAAACTTGTATTTGTCATTGAATCATTCAAGAGATTCATTCAAAAACGCTGATTCGTACAGAGATGAAGTCTTTATGAGTGAGTCATTGAATCATTCACTCAAACTGATTTTTAAAAAATAATTAATTCAAATTAATTAAATATTTTTTAACAGACTGCAGCAATTAACATTTTGTAAATTACATGTTATTTTGTTTAGTTGCCAATTCAGAATCGTGGGAGAATCATGATTTTTTTTTTAATCCA
Organism: Chanodichthys erythropterus; assembly: GCF_024489055.1. Classification (NCBI taxonomy): domain Eukaryota; kingdom Metazoa; phylum Chordata; class Actinopteri; order Cypriniformes; family Xenocyprididae; genus Chanodichthys; species Chanodichthys erythropterus. Next base: position 22,596,138 of record NC_090243.1, read on the forward strand.
GAATCATGTAGCTATATATGATATTTTCATTAAAAATTATGATTAAAATTTCATTTTTTTTTTTTTTTATGAAACATGCATGGGTGAATTGTTCACAATAACTCATTTATAAAATAGATGGAGTGAATTTGCATTTCATGCCGGTTTTAAAGTTGATGCTCAAATGGTTTGTTGTGTTTCAAACATGGTGTTACTGCAGTAAATGTCCAGAAAACAAGGTGTTTTGGTAGTAAATGTCTGGAATACGTGTTACTGTAGTAAAAGTCTAAAAAATATGTTGTTACTGTAGTAAATTTCCAGAAAACATGGTGTTACCACAGTAATGCCCTGTTTTCCAGACATTTACTATAGTAAGTATCCAGAAAACGACAAACCTTCCACATTCCTGCTGAATTGACATACATCTGAGTTTTGAGCTGAATGTGTATCTGAAAAGAGAAAATGTAGGGCGGGACTTGGTTCTGTGCATCGGTTGTTGATTGGATGTTGAGATGTGGGCATGGCTTTTAAAGTGGAGGCGGAGCTGAGCGTGAGCTTGCAGGGGCGGCGTTTATGCGCACTAAATGACTAGAGAATCCTGCATACATCACCAGAGGCTTCTTGACGCTTCAAATAAATATTGCTAACCAGTAGGTGGCGACAAGTGACTGTTAAAAACTTGTATTTGTCATTGAATCATTCAAGAGATTCATTCAAAAACACTGATTCATTCAGAGATTAAGTCTTTATGAGTGAATCATTGAATCATTCATGCAAACCGATTTTTAAAAAAATAATAAATTCAAATCAATTAAATATATATTTTTAACAGACTGCAGCAAATTAACATTTTGTAAAAAAAATTTTTTAGTTGTCTATTCAGAACCGTGGGAGAATCGTTTTTCTAATCTAGAATCGTGTAGCTATATATGATATTTTCATTATGATTAAAATTACATTTTTTTTAATGAAACATGCATGGGTGAATTGTTCACAATAACACATTTATAAAATAGATGGGGTGAATTTGCATTTCATGCCGGTTTTAAAGTTGATGTTCAAATAGTTTGTGGTGTTTCATTCCTGTAGTTCAGATACTAGATCAGGGCGCTTGCAACGACAAGCTCATGAGTTCGATTTCTCAGTGAATGCAAAACTGTATAATTGAATGCAATGTGAGCCACTTTGAATAACAGCATGCATAGATGCATTTAATAATAATTAATATATGGTGCTGTGGTTTCTGTTAGATTTAGAGGATGTGTGGTCAGTAAACGGTCAGTCAGACAGAGGATGAATCAGTCGTGAGTCACGGTCAGCTGCTCCGACAGCTGAAATATCTCATTCTCTGATTGGATATGAAGGACAGATTCATTGGTCCGAAATAGTCCAACAAAAGTCCAGTGTTCAGCAGGACATCATCTTTACAGACATTATATACACATGCTGAAATGATGTGACACTTTCTAAACTGCTTTCCTTTCACTTACAATATACTGTAGAAAGGACTGTTGCAATTATTGATTATGAGTTATCAGAACATGTTTACCTCTGTCGGATCCGTGTGATGATGATGATGATGATGATGTCATTGTGTTCTCTTACAGTCGGAACTGACGCCTCCCATTTCTCCAAACGGACAGATCGCTCCCAAACTGCCCCAGTGGAATCCTCCTAAAGGTTGGACAATATTTTTAGATTTTTAGACGTGATTCACAAATGCAGAACATCACGAGCAGCACATAATATTTACAGTAGATGATGGGAAGCAGTAGCTGGAGTGCCAGTGTTTATGGTTCTGATTTAGTTAAGAGCTCATGGAAATATTATGAACATTTGTGATTAAATGAGCTTAATGTTGTTTGGTTTTGTGTGTCCAGTCTCTCCGCCGTGTGCCGTCTTCACTCCGGCGGACAGTAACGGCTCCAGCAGCGGTTCGGAGACCATCGTATTATCGCTCGACGTGCCGTATTCAGAAGCAGCACGAGCTCATCGGAAAGGCCGCGAATGCCAAGACTGCAGGAGGATCCGTAAAGATGACAGGGATTTACCGGTGCGTCTCATCCCGATCCAGATCTGTTTGATCACATGATCCTCAAGAAACATTTTTTCTTCCAGGATCCATTGATGAATAGAATGTAATGTTACGAATGTCACTTTTGACCAATTTAATGCGTCCTTCCTGAATAAAAGTATTAATTTCTTACTGAGCTCAAACGTGTGTATATCAGGTCTAAATAAAACAAGCCGAACCCTGACCTTGTTGTCAGCACAGGAAAGCATCTCATGGGGTCTCTAATGCATGTTTTACCGGCAGTGTTTACCGTTCTGTTGCCTGAAACATGAACTGAAAGCATCAGATCAGATGCTGTGGTCTAATGAGGTTTGTGGTCTCAGAGTTTCCAGATAGTGAAGCCCCGACAGGGTGTGACGCGAGTGAACGATCTGTCGTCTGAGGACATCAGGAAGATCGGCTACATCTCTCTGATCGAGCTGACCACCTTCTACGACACCCTGGGCATCGAGATGAAGAGGAACCGCGTGGTGCGCAGCAGAGCGAGAGGTGCGTCTCCGTCATATTGAGAGTCAGAAACCGGGTAAAACTGGCTGCTAATGCTGTCGTTTGTTCCCACAGACAGTGGGATATTCGGCGTTCCTCTCGCTACGCTGCTGGAGAACGACCAGAAGAAATACCCCGGCTCTAGAGTTCCTCTGGTCTTCAGGAAGGTACGTGGCTCTTCTTTCCCTCTTTGGTTGTTAGAAACGAGGCTGAAACACTGGAATGTTGTGATGGAGATTGTGAGCGGAAAGTTCCCGGTCAGCACTTCTCGGGGTTCGGATACTCTTCCCTCCCGCATCCTTGGACAGATCCGAGGCTCGCTATCTCGCTTTATCGTGACCTGCCAGCCCACGCTCGTCTCGCTTTTCCCAAAAACAAAGGCGGTGGCCAGAAGTGCTCTGGTTTGTTTTACACGGCTGTCTTGACCTCGATGTTTCTGTTTTTAAGTGGAATGAGGGAGGCCGTTTATTGTTTCACAGGAATCCCCTTCAGAGATTTACTGAGGAAACGCTTAGAATCACAGAGACGGAGGATTAAAATAGACACTTTAATAAACGCTCAGCTGTGAATCTGCTCACTCCGAGATTCTTCCCGCATTGCAACACCGTCAGTATTTGTGTTGGGTAACTCGAGACCTGACGGGAAGATGCGGACGGAGACCCTCGGCTGGTGGACAGCTGCGTCTGTGACCGCTGATGAGTCCTGAACGCTCTTATCAGTGACTGATAAAGACTCTGTGTGTCTGAGTGAGCTGGAATCTCAATCATCTGTCAGAAAACAACAGCTCATAGATGCTGTTTACATGCTACTCCAAACTGAGTACTGTGCTGTTACCATGGTACAGGCCTGCAAAACATGGTCTTAGTGAAGAAAACATTGTTACCATGGTAAATGTCCAGAAAATATAGTGTTTCGGTAGTAAAAGTTCAGAAAACATAGTGTTACCGTAGTAAATGTTTGGGAAACATGGTGTTGCCATAGTAAAAGTCTGGAAAACATGGTGTTACTGTAGTAAACATGGTGTTGCCATAGTAAAAGTCTGGAAAACATGGTGTTACTGTAGTAAACATGGTGTTACCATAGTAAAAGTCTGGAAAACATGGTGTTACTGTAGTAAAAGTTCAGAAAACATAGTGTTACCGTAGTAAATGTTTGGGAAACATGGTGTTGCCATAGTAAAAGTCTGGAAAACATGGTGTTACTGTAGTAAACATGGTGTTACCATAGTAAAAGTCTGGAAAACATGTTGTCACTGTAGTAAAAGTTCAGAAAACATAGTGTTACCGTAGTAAATGTTTGGGAAACATGGTGTTGCCATAGTAAAAGTCTGGAAAACATGGTGTTACTGTAGTAAACATGGTGTTGCCATAGTAAAAGTCTGGAAAACATGGTGTTACTGTAGTAAACATGGTGTTACCATAGTAAAAGTCTGGAAAACATGGTGTTACCGTAGTAAATGTCCAGAAAACATGGTGTTACCATAGTAAATGGCTGGGAAACATGGTGTTGCCATAGTAAAAGTCTGGAAAACATGATGTTACCATAGTAATTGTCTGGAAAACATGTTGTTACTGTAGAAAAAGTCCAGAAAACATGGTGTTGCCATAGTAAAAGTCTGGAAAACATGGTGTTACCGTAGTAAATGTCCAGAAAACATGGTGTTGCCATAGTAAAAGTCTGGAAAACATGGTGTTACCATAGTAATTGTCTGGAAAACATGTTGTTACTGTAGAAAAAGTCCAGAAAACATGGTGTTACCGTAGTAAATGTCTGGGAAACATGGTGTTGCCATAGTAAAAGTCCAGAAAACATGGTGTTACCATAGTAAAAGTCTGGAAAACATGGTGTTACCATAGTAAAAGTCTGGAAAACATGGTGTTACCATAGTAAAAGTCTGGAAAACATGGTGTTACCATAGTAAAAGTCCGGAAAACATGGTGTTACCATAGTAAAAGTCCAGAAAACATGGTGTTGCCATAGTAAAAGTCTGGAAAACATGTTGTCACTGTAGTAAAAGTTCAGAAAACATAGTGTTACCGTAGTAAATGTTTGGGAAACATGGTGTTGCCATAGTAAAAGTCTGGAAAACATGGTGTTACTGTAGTAAACATGGTGTTGCCATAGTAAAAGTCTGGAAAACATGGTGTTACTGTAGTAAACATGGTGTTACCATAGTAAAAGTCTGGAAAACATGGTGTTACCGTAGTAAATGTCCAGAAAACATGGTGTTACCATAGTAAATGGCTGGGAAACATGGTGTTGCCATAGTAAAAGTCTGGAAAACATGGTGTTACCATAGTAATTGTCTGGAAAACATGTTGTTACTGTAGAAAAAGTTCAGAAAACATAGTGTTATCGTAGTAAATGTTTGGGAAACATGGTGTTGCCATAGTAAAAGTCTGGAAAACATGGTGTTACTGTAGTAAACATGGTGTTACCATAGTAAAAGTCTGGAAAACATGGTGTTACCGTAGTAAATGTCCAGAAAACATGGTGTTACCATAGTAAATGGCTGGGAAACATGGTGTTGCCATAGTAAAAGTCTGGAAAACATGGTGTTACCATAGTAATTGTCTGGAAAACATGTTGTTACTGTAGAAAAAGTCCAGAAAACATGGTGTTACCGTAGTAAATGTCTGGGAAACATGGTGTTGCCATAGTAAAAGTCTGGAAAACATGGTGTTACCGTAGTAAATGTCCAGAAAACATGGTGTTACCATAGTAAATGTCTGGGAAACATGGTGTTGCCATAGTAAAAGTCTGGAAAACATGGTGTTACCATAGTAATTGTCTGGAAAACATGTTGCTACTGTAGAAAAAGTCCAGAAAACATGGTGTTACCGTAGTAAATGTCTGGGAAACATGGTGTTGCCATAGTAAAAGTCCAGAAAACATGGTGTTACCATAGTAAAAGTCTGGAAAACATGGTGTTACCATAGTAAAAGTCTGGAAAACATGGTGTTACCATAGTAAAAGTCTGGAAAACATGGTGTTACCATAGTAAAAGTCCGGAAAACATGGTGTTACCATAGTAAAAGTCCAGAAAACATGGTGTTGCCATAGTAAAAGTCTGGAAAACATGTTGTCACTGTAGTAAAAGTTCAGAAAACATAGTGTTACCGTAGTAAATGTTTGGGAAACATGGTGTTGCCATAGTAAAAGTCTGGAAAACATGGTGTTACTGTAGTAAACATGGTGTTACCATAGTAAAAGTCTGGAAAACATGGTGTTACTGTAGTAAAAGTTCAGAAAACATAGTGTTACCGTAGTAAATGTTTGGGAAACATGGTGTTGCCATAGTAAAAGTCTGGAAAACATGGTGTTACTGTAGTAAACATGGTGTTACCATAGTAAAAGTCTGGAAAACATGGTGTTACCGTAGTAAATGTCCAGAAAACATGGTGTTACCATAGTAAATGTCTGGGAAACATGGTGTTGCCATAGTAAAAGTCTGGAAAACATGGTGTTACCATAGTAATTGTCTGGAAAACATGTTGTTACTGTAGAAAAAGTCCAGAAAACATGGTGTTACCGTAGTAAATGTCTGGGAAACATGGTGTTGCCATAGTAAAAGTCCAGAAAACATGGTGTTACCATAGTAAAAGTCTGGAAAACATGGTGTTACCATAGTAAAAGTCCGGAAAACATGGTGTTACCATAGTAAAAGTCCAGAAAACATGGTGTTGCCATAGTAAAAGTCTGGAAAACATGGTGTTACTGTAGTAAATGTCAGGAAAACATGGTGTTACTGTAGTAAATGTCAGGAAAACATGGTGTTACTGTGGTGTCTAGAAAATAAGGTGTTATCGTAGTAAATGTCCAGAAAACGTGGTGTTACTGTAGTAAAAGTCTGGAAAACATGGTGTTACCATAGTAAATGTCTGGAAAACATAGTATTACTGTAGTAAAAATCCATAAAACATTGTGTTACTGTAGTAAATGTCCAGCAAACATGGTGTTACTGCAGTAAAACTCCAGAAAAAATATTGTTAATGTAGTAAAAGTCTGGAAACCATGGTGTTGCTGCAGTAAGACGTGTTAATACCCAGCACGTGTGTGTTTGCGTATCTCATGTGATGAAGTTTGCGTTTCTGTTTTCAGCTGTTGTCTAAACTGGAGCAGACGGGGTTACAGACGGAGGGAATCCTCAGGGTTCCAGGATCAGCATCCAGAGTGAAGGTAAATCCAGATGAACACAGCCTGGTCCAGTATCTGCGTTGTTGGCTTGTTCTGACTCATGTGGTCAGTGACACATCCGTAAAGCATCCGACCCGGATTTCTCCCACTGATTCCAGCTGTAGTTCCACAGAGCTCAGTGTTATTTAGCCACGACTGAAGCTCCTGACTGCTTACTGATGGATGTTTCACGTGTTGTTCCTCCACAGCACCTGCGTCAGGAGCTGGAGCTGAAGTTCTACGAGGATCGCTTCGACTGGGATCAGGTGCGTCAGAACGACGCGGCGGGATTGTTGAAGATGTTCATCCGCGAGCTGCCGTATCCTCTGCTGACCCAACAGCACCTGCCGGCGTTCACGGCCGCTCACTGTGAGTCTGAACATCCACACGCGTGTCCATCACTGAGTGTTCAGTGTCACTCATCTCTCTCTCCGTCTGTCAGGTATCTCATCGCCCAAACATCAGATCCAGGCTCTTCATCTGCTCATCATGCTGCTGCCTGAAGCCAACAGAGACACGCTGAAGGTCTGTTCATCTCCTCACGCGCTTTCTGAAGTTGATGCATGCGCAAAAATCACCAGCTATAATTTAGGGCCTCGTATGCACAACCAGTCAAAAGTTTGGAAACATTACTATATTTAATGTTTTTGAAAAAAAAAAAAAAAATGGTAATATTGTAAAATATTATTACAATTTAAAATAATGTTTTTCTATTTTAAAATACTTTTTAAAATAAAATCTGTGATCAAAGCTGAATTTTCAGCATCATTACTCCAGTCTTCAGTGTCACATGATCCTTCAGAAATCATTCTGATATGATGATTTGATGCCCAGTTATTATCAATATCGAAACAGTTGTGTTGCTTAATATTTTTTGGAAACTGTGATACTTTTTTCAGGATTCATTGATTTAGCATTTATTCAAAATAGAAATATTTTTAACATCTTTACTATTACTTTTTATCAATTTAACACATCCTTGCTTAAAAATAGTATTAATTTCTTCCCCAAAAAAAGAAAGAAATTCTGACCCCAAACTTTTGAACGGTAGTGTATGTTGTTACAAAAGATTTAATTTAAATAAATGCTGCTTTTTTAAACCTTTTATTCATCAAAGAATCCTGAAAAAAAATATCATGTTATAAAGAAATATTAAGCAGCACAACATTTGTAATAAATCATCATATCAGAATGATTTCTGAAGGATCATGTGACACTGAAGACTGGAGTAATGATGCTGAAAATTCAGCTTTGATCACAGCAATAAATTACACTTTACTATATATTCACATAGAAAACAGCTGATTTAAATTCTAATAATATTTAGTGATTTTTACTGTATTTTTAATCATATAAATTCGGCTTTGATCACAGGAATAAATGACACTTTACTATAAATTTACATAGAAAACAGCTAATTTAATTTCTAATAATATTTTACAATATTCTTTATTTTATGTATTTTTGATCAAATAAATGCAGGCTTGATGAGCATAAGATTCTTTTGAAAACATTAAAAATAGTAATGTTTCCAAACTTTTGTTGTATCTAGGCGATTCAGCTATATAAACTATATCCAGGATCAAGGCTGTTAAAATGAGATTTCAGCTCACATCTTGATTTTTAGCTTATTTTAAAGCTTGGGAACTGCTGCTTCAAGGTCGGATTTGTCTCGACATGAGCTGAATCTGACAAAACCTCCGTTAAGGAGCTTCTGGCATTTATAATAAATGGATCTATTTACGATCTATAAAAGATCTAAAAAAGTTTTCAGTGTGTTTGAGTTTATAAAACAGCAGGAGTCTGTGTCTGAGTCACTGTCCCTGTTTAGAGAACTGTGAAGTATTTAAATGACGGTGTTCTCAGGTGAAGTGGATGAACCGGTTGGACGAGTGGCATGAACACACACACACACACACACACACACGCACACACACACACAGAGACGTGAGAGAGAATCAGGCCTGTTTGACGTCATGTTTGTGCCCATATTCTCATGTGGAGATTCAGCGCTGATTCCGTTCCTGCTGAAATCAGCTGAAAGCGCCGTGCAGATGCAGTACAGGCATATTTACCCAGCAGAGCGTGACGCCAAGGTCACGGGGAATGAACCTTCAATGCAGTGGGAGTAAAATGAATGCATGTAAATGCAGAGGCTTCCAGTGAAACTTCCTGTTTGGAGTTTATCAGAATTTCTTCTCTAGTAATCTGATGATGTTTGTTGACAGGCTCTTCTGGAGTTCCTGCGAAAGGTAGTGGCGTACGAGGACAAGAACCGCATGAGCCTGTGGAACGTCTCCATGATCGTCGCGCCCAATCTCTTCACCTTCCGCGGGAAGAACGCCAAACAGGAGGAGATGCAGGGCGCCGTCGCTGCCGCCCAGCTTGTGCGTCTCCTCATTACCCATCAGGACCTGCTGTGGACGGTGAGCATACATTAACCACATGATATGCAGAAATGAATATTAATGAGGTGATGAAATGACATTCACAGTCATTGTTTTCCGTGTCCGTTATTCGCATCCGCAGGTCCCGTGTTTCCTGATCTCACATGTCAGAAAAATGAACGAGGCCGCCATGGGCAAGAAAACGCCGACCTCAGAGAAAAGCAAACGCAGACTTCTGAAGAGATGGAACCTGGAGAAGGACCGAGACCGCAGCGAAGTGAGTGCTCATGGGATTGAGTTTGGATAAAGATATGGGAGAAACATGAATCAGGGTTATTATTATAGCCAACTAAAACAATAAATATAGTTGACTGAAATAAAATATTAGACAGTTTTCATTTACTTTAAAGGATAATGAAAATAATGTCATTAATTACTCATCCTCATGTCGTTCCACACCGTTCGTTCCTCTACAGAACACAAATTAAGATATTTTTGATGAAATCCTATGGCTGAGTGAGGCCTGAGCAATGACATTTTCTCTCAATATTAATATTATAAAGCCACGAGAATATTTTTGGCGCGGCAAAAAAACTAAATAACGACTTATTTAGTGATGGCCGATTTCAAAACACTGCTTCAGGAAGCTTCGGAGCGTTATGAATCTTTTGTGTCGAATCAGCGGTTCGGAGCGCCAAAGTCACGTGATTTCAGCAGTTCACAAACAACACAAAAGATTCATATTGCTCCGAAGCTTCCTGAAGCAGTGTTTTGAAATCGGCCATCACTATATAAGTCGTTATTTAGTTTTTTTTTGGTGCACCAAAAATATTCTCATGGCTTATAATATTAATATTGAACCACTGTACTCACATGAACTGATTTAAATATGTTTTTAGTACATTAATGGATCTTGAGAGAGGAAATGTCATTGCTGGCTATGCAGGCCTCACTGAGCCATCTGATTTCATCAAAAATACCTTATATAGGTCTTATGGGTGTGGAACGACATGAGAGTGAGTAATAAATTACATTATTTTCAGTTTGGGTGAACTAACCCTTTAAGTATTAAAATAACTAAAACATTGAAACATTGAAAAATTGAAATAAAATGAATAAAACTATTTAGATATTAAAAAAGGTAATGAAAATGGCAAATACAGCCCTAACCCTAACTAATAAAAGACAATGGAAAGTATAAAAATAAAAACTAATAAAAAAAACTGGAATAGTATCTAAATTATGCTAAAATAACACTGCTGTGAACATGAATGTATTGAAATATGAACTTAAAATCTCATATTTGATCTCGAGATGAAATTTCTGCTTGTCAGCTGAACGCCGGTCAGTGGGAAAAAACGACATATATGACGACGGCATCTGAAATGTGGCATCCATTTGGCATCTTATGTGTTTATTTATTACCTTTACTTGTATTAAACGCATTTTAAACGTTATCTAACACATTTTAACTTGAGCGCTAGGTTTTATAACGCCTCATGGTCTAGTTGTGGAATCCAAAAACGCGTTCTGTGTGAACGGCCGGAGCGTATGCGATTAAGTTACCTTCATCTGTTAAGAGCATTTAATCTCCAGGTACAGTCATAAATTCATACAAATAATGCGTCATGACCGCTGAGGAACATCCTTTTAATATTGTAACGCTGATTTCACTTGATGAGCTTCTGCGCGGGTCGATGATATAAAATGGCGCCTCAGATTCACCGTTTCCACGGCAACGCGTTGCTTGACAGTTGAGCCTTTTAAGGCGGTAATAATGAGATAATAAAAAATCCCTAGAAAGATATAAATAATAATAATTATTAAAAATTATTAAAATAATTTCAACACCTTGTTTAGTCCTAATTGAATCGTTGTTTTAACAAATAAGCTGAATTAATGTCACAAAGATGTCATTTGGCGCCACCTACTGGCGCAAAAAAACCTGCACTGACTGTAAACAAACAGTTCTGAAAATATCAATAGTAATAACATAATAATGTTTCTCAGGTCACTGACCTTCGTGAAGGTGTCATCAGAGTTCACGCGCCGCTTCAAGCCAAGGTTTCCATGGCGATTCAGCTGAACGGCGAGATGAAGGCCAGAGACATCATGGCGCGCTTCGACATCGAGAACGGGTAAGTGAGCGACTTAAAGGCACACCGGTCACGTGACCAAACCAAACGATTCTAACCAATCCCTGTCTGATTGCAGGCGCGGGTCGCGCAGCGCCAGTCGCCGACAGAGACAGTTTCTGTTCGAGGTGGGAGGAAACATCGGTGAGTTACATTCATCGGCCGATAATATTAATGTTCTGCTCAGACTGAAGCCATTAATCGATTGGTTCTCCGCAGGCGAGCGCTGCCTGGATCCAGACGCACATTTAATGGACGTTTACCGCGCTAACCCTCACTGCGAGTGGGTCTTAAAGTCACGGCTGACCTGAGACCAGCCGGACACACGTGTGTTTACTGCAGAGACCGTCAGCTGCTGACGGAGGTCAAGGGTCAAACGCTGACGTTGACCTTTGTGGCGCGCTTCAATGCTGGTCATTGAGTTTGCTTGGTGCCAAAACTGTGACCGTCCCGGTGTGTGTGGAAGCATGTTTCATCATACCACTCGAGAGTGTAAAAAAGAGCATGTACATAAAGTATTTATACCACTAATTTATCCTGCTGTATGATAATTTTGTATTGTTTATATACGCTGCATGTTTGTGATGAAGCCATGTGAACTGAAACACTACAAACCCTGAATCTGAGCGGCTCATACTCACCCCAAATCACTGCAATTAAAGGGTTATTAAGAGAATTCAGTCGTTAATTACTCACCCTCATGTACGTAAGACCTTCAGAACACAAATGAAGATATTTTTGATGAAATCAAAGAGGTTTATGACTCATATAATAATATAATCAACACTTTCAAGGTCCAGAAAGGTACTAAAGACATCGTTAAAACAGTCATGTGACTGCAGTGGATCATCCTTAATGTTATGAAGAGACATTAGGATACATTTTGTGCACAAAAACAAAACAAAAATAACCACTTTATTCAACAATCTCTAGTGATTTCAAAACACTGTTTCATTAACTTTACGAATCTTTTGTTGGAATTATGACAAAAAGTCAATTATGATAGCCAAAACTGACAAAGAAGTTGAAATTATGACATATGATTAAATTCAAAATTCACAAAAAGACGAAATTATTAGTCAATTATGACAAATTCAAAATTGACAAAGTTTAAATTATTGCAAAAAGTCACTTATGCCGACATTCAAAAGTTGAAATTATGACAAAAAGTGAATTATGATAGTCAAAATTGACAAAAAGTGAATTATGATAGTCAAAATTGACAAAAAGTTGAAATTATGACAGTTAATTATGAAAGTCAAAATTGACAAATTTAAATTACTATAAAACATTGAAATTATGACAAAAAGTCAATTATGATAGTCATAGTTGACAAAAAGCTGAAATTAGTTATAATTATGACATATAAAAGTACGACATAAGTAAATGATGAGATAAGTTATAATTATGATAATAATGAAAAAGTTGATATGAAAAAAGTCAATAATGACAGACAATTATGAGAAAAAAATAAAATTATGATCACATGATATGATCACGTTTTAACGATGTCTTTAGTACCTTTCTGGACCTTGAAAGTGTTGATTATGAGTCATATACCTCTTGGATTTCATCAAAAATAATTTGTGTTCTGAAGATGAATGAAGGTATGGAACGACATGAGGGAGAGTAATTAATGACATTTTTGGGTGAACTAACCCTTTAATAAATCCGTCCTGAGAACCTTGTTGACGTTTTCTTGAACAAAAACACATTTTATGTCAAATTCTCATTGTTGATGAATTACTAAAATGAGGGAAATGTTTAAATTAATCGTTGCCTTTAATTAATACATTATATTTACTGAAAAATACTGTTACAGTAATGAGAATCAACATTAAGAATATGAATCAAAAAATGTTTTGTCCTTTATTACATTTTTTTTTTTGTATTGTGACATTATTTTAGACCAATTTTGCCTTTTGATTTGGGTTTGAATATGAGCTGCGCAGGAAAATATGACCTCAAATTAAACCTGATGAATATTAATGCCAATGTCATCAAACACGAGCTGGACTGAAGGAATTGAGTGAGAGAACTGAAACTTTGCAAAGACAAGGAAGATGAATCAGAGGACAAATGACCTTTGAACCCTGATGAGGACTGGATAGGGTCAGCCAATAATACGTCATCATCTTTGTTGAAGATGTGTCTGTTTGTTTTTTTTATCTAAAAGCTATTTTTTACGTATGATGTACTGAAATGTGCACCTGTTTTGATTTTCTCCATGTTGCCATCTGAGTTTGTGTTCTGATCGTTTAGTTGAAGTGTTTTATCATATTGACCTTTTACAGCAAAGCCATTTTTCTGTTGCCTCGTTTCATCAAAACACGTCGGCCAAACGTGAGTATTATGAAGAAGAACATGTAGCCATATTTCATATCATAGACAGATGTTGAATATGTACTGAAGTTTGACTAGTCATGCTGTAATATTTGGGTGAAACGACAGGTCATTATGAACTAATCCAATTAAAAGACATGAAACCTCAGTGTTGTGTAAGATCAAGTGTGTGTGTAAAGCTCTTTGTGGGAATGAGTTTCACTATCAGCGTTCCGGAATGTTCCGGATAGTGAAGGAATGTTGGAGTTTCATCATCAGTAAAACAACAAACACTCGACTAAGAAACGAGCTGTATTTTATTAACAAGTATCAAATCTAGACAACATCTGGTAAAACTTTACAAATAAGATTTCAGTTAACATGAACAATGAAAAACAACATTTTTAAAATCAAACGTATTTGATATCATCAGTGTAAACTAACATTAAAAAACATTAAAATAAAGTCATGTTAACAAATGAGACCTTACTGTAAAGAGTTACTGACATCTGCATGTTACGAGTCAAAGTTCACAAACAATCGTGATTAAAATCTCTAGAATTATTCTCGGTACGCAGTGACTGTGTAAAGCAGAAGGTTTATGCGGCGCTTGCAGGGCAGGAATGAGGAAAGACGTGCGGGTGCGCGAACGCGGCGCTGAAGTCCAGAACGTCCGTCACGTGACCCTTGAACACCCGCAGGTTCCGCATGCAGCCGCGGAACGGCTCTCTGGTGCTGAGACAGTTCTGCTTCACGTCAGCTGTGAGACACAAACACACATGATCAACGTCATGACTGACCTCACCGCAGCCAATCACAGCTCACTGAACTGTCAGTACCTGGATGTCCGCCCACATAGATGGGGTTTTTGGTCTCGGCGGAGGTGGATGAAGAGTACGGGTTCTCCGCGGTCACCGTCACGCCGTCGACGGTCAGACTCAAGCTGTGCTTCTGCTTCTTGGCCACCAGGGTGCGCCAGCGGCCGTCACACATGGACACGCCGCTCCTGCTGCTCGCCGTGATCCGGCCCGCGCCGTTATTAACGTTAAACACCACCTGCGACGGGTCAGAGCGTCAGTAACGGTCAGTGCCGCATAGTCAGGGGAAATCTAACGGTACCGACCTGTCCGTTAAGCAGCTCCAGGCCGATGGCGTCCACCTTAGTGCTGCTGATTCCCAACAGAACCCCGTCCGGCGCCGTGGAGCGGAAGTCCAGACTCACCGTGACGTCCGAGCCCACGTTATAACCCTCCTTCACTGCAGGAACAGAGGCGGGTCAGCATTAACACAAGCCAAAATACTGATATAAAAAGATGCTGAAATTATGACATGGAATTTAAATGATAGTAAATAAATTGATAAAAAGTCAAAATTGACAGAAGTTGAAATTATGACAAAAAGTCAATTATAAAAAAAGTAAAAAATGACAAAAAGTTGAAATTATGATAAAAAGTCCAAATTGACAAAAAGTTGAAATTATGACAGTCAATTTATAAAAATTCAAATTGAAATTAAATTGAAATTATGACGGTCAATTATAAAAAAGTCAAAAATTACAAAACGTTGAAACTGACAAAAACTCTATTATAAAGTCAAAACTGACAAAAAGTTGAAATTGAGTCAATTGATAAAAATTCAAAATTGACAAAGTTGAAATTACAAAATGTTGAAATTATGACAAAAAGTCAATTATAAAAAAGTAAAAATTGACAAAACGTTGAAATTACAAAACGCTGAAATTATGACAAATGTTAATTATGACAGTAAATTATGATAAAGTCAAAATTGACAAAAAGTTGAAATTATGACAGTCAATTGATAAATTCAAAATTGACAAAAAGTTGAAATTATGGCAAAAAGTAAATTATGACGACATTCAAAATTGACATACAAATACTACAAAACGATATGACAAAAAAGTTGAAATTAAGACAGTCAATTATGATAGTCAAAATTGACAAAGCTGAAATAATGAGTCATAATTATGACAAAGATAAAAGTACGACATAAGTAAATGATAATTATAATTATGACAAAAAAAGACAAAAAGTTGATGTGAAAAAGTCAATTATGACAAAAGACAAATTTAAAAAAAGGGAATGAGAAAAAAAAAAAAAAAAAAAAAAAAAAAAAATCGAAAAAAATTGAAATTATGAAAAAAAGAAGTATAAGAAAAGTTGAAATTATGACAGTCATTCATAAGAGATAAAAATTCATAATGACAAAAGACAAAATTATGACAGTCATGATGGCATAAAAAGTAATAAAGATGACTAAGTATGTCATAATTTTGAGTCTTTAATCTTATAATGACGTTTTATGCCATAATTATGATAAGATTAGAAGCATGATGTGGCAGAAATGGGCTTCCACAGTTACGCATGCGTTATATATGTTGTTGAAATGAAAGAGTGATGTCCCATATCTCTGCCGTCAGTCAGTGTGTGTGTGTGTGTGTGATGTCAGTGTTAAACAGGAAGGCCGCTCACTGAAAGCTGCGTATCCGCTGCCGTTGAAGAAGGTGCCGTCCTGAGCGCTGCTGAAGCAGGAGCCCGTCCCATGAGCCCCCAGCGGACTGTTGAGGTTCATCGGGACGCCGTTGAGCGTCACGTCCTGCAGACACGCCGCCAGACTGTGGGTCACCTGAGGAACAAAACACAGTCCTGTTATCACTGCAAATGAGTTCACATGAAATCATCTCAGACTGAAAAACATCCGTTACGTTTCCGATTCTCTTGGCTGTATATGTGGCAGGAAGTCCGCCGAGGTACAGCTTCCCCTCCACGTCTAGCGTGTGTCCTTTAGTGGCGATGCGGTCGGACTCGCTCCCGTCTACACTGACCATCACAGACTTCTTACCGAACTCGGCCTTCACCTGCAAACAGAAAATATTTCATTTATTTCTATCAATTTCCAAACGTAGATCTTTCTGCCCGTTATCTGAGGCGGCTGGAGCAGAACTCACGGTGTGCCAGAGGCCGTCACTGATGGCGGCGGGCAGCGTGGCGCTGGCGGGTCCTCTGCCCAGGTCACATGACAGCAGCAGACGGCCAGCCTGCAGCTGCAGAACAGCGTAATCCTGCTGGTTGGCGTTGGCCATGTAGAACAGAAGGCCGCTGTGAGCGAACGTCCGCACGGACAGCTTCACCGCGAAACTGAGACGACAAACACACAATCACACGTTACAGAGCGCCTGCGTCACTGTCAGCTGTGAAGTCATGCACATAAAATACATATACAAATAAACACCATATATTAGTGCGCAAAAGTCATGAAAATTGACATCTTCACCCTTTATTCAAATATTATTGAAGATTTTGATTGTTTTATTTGTGATAATAATGCAATGAAACATGACAAATTGTGCTACATAAAACAAATTATGAACATGCAAAAACAAGAGAGATCCAACGAAATACTAATAACTGAACAAGTTGTAGTCAATGTTTCTTTTTCCTGTCAGCTTCATGTTTTTCTCTGCATTTTTTTGCATAAAATAAAATAAAACCTGTAGCTGTAGTTTGCCTTTTTTGCCAAATAATTCTGTCAGATAAACACCTTCACCAAGTTTAGTGTTTGTTCTTCGATCATGAGGAAAATATTTTATATTAATATAATATATATATATATATACATATACATATATATATGTGTGTGTGTGTGTGTGTAACACACATAATTATTTTTTTATTATTTAGAAATATCAAAATATATAAACATATATCAACAGTGCATATATTTTATTAAATATAAATATTAAAAAAAATATGAATTTAAAATAATATTAAAATTAGTGATAAGTATTATATATAATTTCTTTTATTCATAAATATTAAAATATATAAACATATATTTTAATAAAATATATAATGTTGATATATTTTATTAGTTATATATTTTAAATAAATAATTACATATATAAACATTATATTTATATATAATAAATAAATAAATATAATAAAAAATCTAAACTATTTAAAATAATATTAAAATAAATAATAAGTATATATATATATATATATATATATATATATATATATATATATATATATATATATATATATATATATATGTTTTAATATTTATATTTAAAATATTCTTTTATTAATAAACTGTTTTTCTTTTTTCTTATATTTTTGCTCATAATAATGTGTCTGTAAAGGTTATTTTATTGTTGAATTTGTAATATAAAAGTTTTTTTGTGCTTTCAAGAGTGGCCAGGTACACACGTGTCCAATCACTGTGTATATTAATGTTTATTGTGATGCTCTTCCATCATAAGCACATTAATATGTGATTTTTGCTTTTATTTTTTAGCGAATGAAGGACTGATATCTGTAACAGCACGAGAGAATGATGGTTAATGTGATCGAGTCTGTTTGATTCGTTTACCTGGTTCTGACAGTCTTATTCTTGAAGCCCATGATCATGTGACTGTGTCGGGACAGTCCGAACAGGTGGGATTCTGGGATGCTGTCTGTTTGGTCCGCGGCCGCACACTGAGGAAGTGAAGTTCAGTTGTTCACAATACATATTGTTTCAGACAATGCTTGTTTCAGTGTGACCATGTGACCATATAAGGGTGTGAGACAGAGACAGGTATGACATTCTTATGATGTTACAGATGTGAGTAACATGTTCTGTGTTTACAGAAACTATCTGAAGAATGTCACATGTGTGACACAGGGGTCAAACACACCTGTCATAATGAGTCGCAATAAAATATTTAGGTTCTAAAACAATAAAATACATGCAATAAAATAAAATCCATAGGATTGAGACTGAGCTTTCAAATGACATTGATGAAGTTTCTCTGTTGACGCACACACTGATATAGTTATCATGCCTTTCATAACCCAAATGTGTCTTCATGTTGTTGCAGGTGATGTTTGAATCTAAATATATTTGTTATAAAAACGCTGCACTAAATATTTATAAACATTTACACATTCCCGATCGCATCTGCAGGTGTGTTTCAGATTGAACGTGTGTGTGACTCACGCTGGTGCTGCCCGGTGTGAGCGCGCTCAGCTCCGCTGCGGGCGACAGGGGTTGTGCGGAGGGGTCAGAGGTCGGCTCCACCTCCACGTCGTCAGGTAGAAGCACACGTTTGGGTCTCTCCTCCAGTAAACAGCTGTCCATGTCCACGTCCTCGTAGTGCAGCGCGCCGGACAGATCCAACAACCTGCATTAGACCTTCTCATTCAGTCTCTGCAGCTGATTATATTTCATTATATAATATAAATATATAAATGTTAGTACCATTGAGATACTAATACATGAAATCAGTTTTTTTATATTTTATGTGTGATCTGTGGATGTGTGTCACTCACATGCCGTCCACTGCCGTGTTCCTGATGCAGCCGTAGAAGGAGCCGGCAGATCCCGGCACAGCAGCGCCCTCTCCTGGAGGAACGCCGCCGATGAAGAGCCGGCCCAGCGCCAGAGCTCTATCAGCAGACGAGCCCAGCTTCACCGCCACCTGGTTCTGCTCGTCCACAAACACTGAGATGGACCTGAAGCACAAACATGGAGATGAAGAAACTAAACTCAAGCGTGTTCTCACTGGAAACATTCTGCTACACACCGTTTGTTCCTCTGCAGGACGAGCGAATGCTCCTGTCCGTCACTGAAGGAGCCGTTTTGTGATTTGACGACGGCTTTGTGCACGGCCCCGCCCTCTGCCACGGCCACATGGACCTCCACCGCTCCGGACACGAGCATCACGAGCAGGAACGACTGAGAGCAGAGCGACAGGTAAACACACACGCACCACCTGACACGTGTACAGACACACTGATGATCGCGTCCTGACCTGTGACGTCTGTCTGCGCGAGCGGCCCGCGGCCACGCTGAATCCCGCCAGGATGACGCCGCCGTCCCGTCTGCTGGAGAAGGTGGTCATGATCTCCGTGTGGGAACCCAAGAGGACAGCGGGCATCTCCAGAAACCCGCTGCCGAACACGGACACGCTGCGGATGGGCTGGAAACACACAGGAACATGAACATTCATCTGCCTTTACAAACACTACAAATCCAAAGAAGAAATATTCATTCTGGGGGATAATCATCACTTTTGTGTTTGTATTATAAGAGTGTAGAAAATGAACGTGGGTCAAAGAATATAATAATCACAGGAGTTTAAAATAATCTTTAGCAATAATAAATAATAATAAATTCTAAAAATTATAATATATATAGTAATAATATTTTCTATTGATTATAATATTTAGTTTTAGATAAAAAAAAGAATGAATGTCAAAGAATATAATAATTAAGGGAGTTTAAAATAATCTTCAGTAATAATATATATTTATTTAATACATTATGAATATCAATATACAATTATTAAAGAAATAATATGTTCTATTGATTATAATATTTATAAAAATTAAAAGTTTCAGATAAGGAAAATGGGGGGGCGTTGAAGTGAGCGGTCAAAGAAATTATAAATTATAATTATAATAATACTATAATATAAAAAATATTATAAAATGTATTGATTATAATATTTTAATAATTCAGAGTTTTAGATACAGAAAATGAAAGGTCACAGTATAAAATAATTGAGTTTAAAATAATCTTTAGTAATAATAAATATTTATATAACATATTCAAAATATGAATATAAAATTATAGTAATAATATTTTCTATTGATTATAATATTTATAATAATAAAATAATATTATAATATATATATAATCTGTAATAATTTAGTTTCCGATAAGAAAAAATAAAAGGGGTGGTCAAAGAATAAAATAATTAAGGGAATTTAAAAATAATCTTTAGTAATAATAAACAAATAAATAATAATATAATAATTAATATAATGTATTATATCATTATAGTAATTTTTAAAGTAAAACACACACAAAAAAGAAAATAAAAGTGGTGGTCAAAGAATATAATAATTAAGAGTCTTTAAAAATTATCTTTGGTAATAATAAATACAAAAAAAAATATGAATATAATTTAATATAAATATTTATATAATATATTATCTTACTATAGCAATTATTATAGTAATATTGTAGTAGTTATTAATATTATTTCAATCGTTTTTAAATATTTTTTTATAATTTTTAAAATGATTTTATTTAATGTATTATTTCAATGAAGTGGGATGGAAAAATACTGTACTTTAAAATATTTTGAATTACTTTTTTATTTTCTTTTGCATTTTCTATTTTCACTTTAATTTCAGCATTTTTTTTTAAATATGTCTATTTTGTCTAGTTTTTGTTAATATTTATTTCAGTTTTAGTTATTTTAGTTCAAGTTAAACTAAATAAAAATAAAAAATAAAAAAGCTGAAATAATATATATATATATTTTTTTTTTTTCAGTTAACGTTTATGTTATTTCAAGTATTTTTTTTTTATGTTTTAACCCTGTGATTCTGTACCTTGAGGACGCAGCCTTTCTTCACTCCATACGCCTCTCTGAGCAGGTCGAAGTTTGTGCGAGCGATTTCAACGTTCTTCATACAGCCGACAAAAGAGCGAGCGACAACCTGCCTCCTGCGAAGATCCAGCACATCAACCATGCATTTAAAGACAAAAAAGGAAGTATTTAAACAAAGCGATGAAGCCTTGAGACGCCGGTCTCACCTGATTGGTCGAGAGGCTGGCAATCCACCGATGTAAATGGGGTCGAGGTCAGAGCGATTGAGGTCAGAGGCCGAACCCGGTGACTCCGCCTCCATGACCTCTCTCTCGGACGGGTTATCAGCGGCCATCACTGATAAATGGCCTGCGGACAGAACAGATGTCACCTCCTGTTAACAAACCCTTCAACAACTAACCATAAGAATCGAGAATAAAAACACACCTTTGCGCTTGTTCCTCTGCAGGGCGATTCTGTACCAGGTGCCCGTGTTGTACGTTCTGCTAGAGGTCAGGGTGAGCACGCCGGAGCCCAGTTCAAAGGTCAGGTGAACCTTCCCTTCCACCAGCTCGATGGACAGGAAGTCTCTCTGTAAGTACAGAAGACAAGCGTGAGGGATCTGCACACATGGATCAGTGAGGATCACGAGCGCTAGCGGGAACGTACCGTGCCGTTGGAGGCCAGATACAGCAGCAGGCCGTTCGGAGACAGAGTTTTGAAGAACATGATGACGCTGGTGGACATGGAGCGAAGAGACTTCTCTACCACAGAGAACCCGCTGCCGTCGAAGTGGAACGAGGTGTCTTCTGTGCGCAGACTGATGAAACAGAGGAAAGAAGAGCGTCAAAAACACACCTGAAGACCCGAGTGAAGGAAGTCTAGATGACGTGTGGAGTCAAACGACCGTCTGTTCTGAATGTCATTGATGTGTTTTTGAGACAGATGAAGGGCTTTCACCTCATGAAGCAGCCGCCACACTCGCCCTGCCGCTCCGCGTAGTTCCATAATCCGATGTTGTTCTCGTTGAGCGAAGCTTCGCCCATGCAGCCCTTGAAATGAGTCATTTTCACCGCTGGGGATTTCTGGGAGAAATGCAACAAATGTTAAAGGGGTCATGACATGACAAAAACAGATTTTTTTTCTTTGTAAAAAATACTAAACTTTGACAAAAAGTAGCTTTTATTGTCATAATTGTGATTTCATAAGTATTTTCAGTGGATTCATATCTAAATATTGTGTAAAGATTCTTTCAGTCAGTCAAACAGCAAATAGTGGAGCTCTGCTGCCATCTACTGGATAAAGTGATCATTTTTTACTTTTAAAACTGCATTTTCCAAAAGATGGGCAAAAATCTCACACTAAACCATGTCAAATTATCCATGTGATCCCCATGAATGAAAGCTAGAAATTTGGGTCTTTTATAAAGTGAATTTTACATAAAAAGCTGTTTTTGTATAAAAACCTATTTAATTTTTTATTTATTTATTTATATATATTTTTTTTTTTTGCTGAGCGACACACAAAAGGAAAATAACTCCAAAACTGAAGCAAGGAGAGTCAAAAGGTAGGTATCATTTGATAGAACACTTTTCTATCAAATATCACTTTTCAAATGCAATTACATTACGTTCGGACATTTTCATGCTGAGAAACTGCTGATAAAATACAAAAAAAATATTTTTTTTAAAATAATTTTTCTTTTTTTATTTGACAAGGAATAACTCAGGAAGGCAATAAGATCTGAGAAAAAAATCTTTTTTGGTGATGCTCTCCTACATGTGAGCTGCATCTGGTTCAAATTTTGTGGTGATAGCATAAAGTTTAGTTTAATAAATTGTTATTAATTTTTTCCCACGGGCTTCTCAGCACTCGTTAGGAGTTTTTCAAAATGGTTAAATGCATTAAAAAGAGGAGATTCTAAGCTTTAAGATGATACTATTTTGTGTTATTCTACATTGGAAAATGAACATGGATGTGTCCGGGATCATTTGATACACACTGCATCTCTCACATGTTTTTAGCCAAGTATGTTAAATCATTCCGCGAGTAAACGCAATATATTATATTAATTTTAATTGTGAGAATCTTCAAATAATGATGTGCCATTTTCTATGATCTGTGATCATTTTCTATGATCATTTTTCATGAAGTTAAGAGAACGTGAAATATACATATTTGTATTCAGTTAGCGGCTGTGCTGTTAGACTCATTAGAGGGTGAAAACAACACAACAGAAGCATGTTGGAGGCTTGATATGAACGTGTAAAGTCTCTGGTTTTGTATGCAAAAAGAATTTTTGTGCGATCTATATGGGTCCGTTTTTTATTAGCTCTTAAACAGAGACACGCAAATGGGAGCTCCGGTATTAAAGGGGTCATGACATGGATTGTTTAATGATTTTAATGTTCATTGATGATCAGTTACAGTGTTAATAAAGTGTTTTGCACAAAATAAATAATATATGTGTGTGTGTGAATGTGTGTGAGAGTGAGAGTGTGTGTGTGTGTGAAAAGCTTGTTTTCATCCCTCATTCTGACTGTCTGAACTGCTCAGGTTTGATCTGAACTCTGAGGATGTTGGTCTCACCTTCACCTGACCGCCGAGTCCTCCGACAAACACCCAGGTGGATCTGCTGACGTCCATGACGGTGGAGGAGCCGGACGCTGTGGTCTTCACGGCGGGCAGCGGCTCAGAGTCCGTCTGCTGAACGGTCAGGGTGCCGTGTCTCCCAAACCTGCGTCAACATGACAGACGTCAGCGTTTATCATTCAAAGAGAAGAAGTGAACGTGACATCAGCACCGAGAGTCACGCACCGCGTCGCATTGATCCTGTGCCACTTGTCGTTGTTGATCTGAACGTTGGGATACTCCAGTTTGGTGTGTCCAGAGCCAGTATCCCATAGGAAAGACACCTTCCCATGACGCATTTCCAAAGCCATGAAATCCTCCTGATGTGAATTTAAACAGAGACTTTAAACACTGAAATATTCTGCGGGAATAAAAAACAACTCTGAAGCCATTTTTATCAGTTGCGATGTTGGCGTAAAGTAACACAAAATCATCCAAATGTCGTGCAAAAGCAATAAATACACAGAGATTCATATGTAGCCATTTTCCCATACTAAAATGACACTGTTGATCATGTGACGTACGCTGGCGCTGCTGCCCATGTAGAAGAGCAGGTTGTCGGGTTCAGTGGTCTTCATGGTCAGCGTGAGGGTGTTGAAGTTACTGGACGTCACCTCCGGTCTGTACGCTCGGACACAATCCCGGTCGGCCGAAACGGCCACTTTAATCTACAGAGATCAGAGCGTGAGCATTTGCAAAGCTGTGTGTGATTTTGAGAGGTCACATGACGCGAGACTCACCGAAGCTGCCTGTTTGCGGGCCTGATTGATCAGCTCTCTGATTTCGGACAGGTTTCTGCTCAGGTTCTCTCCCAGCGTCTGCAGAGGCTTCAGACGGTCGAACAGCCGCTCGGCCTTCAGATGAGCCTCGTTCAGAGTGGATTTGGCTGCGTTGGCTGAGGGGCGAGATGGAGACGCTCATGAGACGCTCGTGACACGCTCGTGACACGCACACGAGAGAGAGAGAGTCCACTGAAATCACTCACCGGTCTCCTCGGAGTCTCTGACCAGCTGGTTGGCGCTCCGGCTGCTGGTGTTAACCGCGCCGACGACAGACAAAGACTCGTCCAGCTTCATCCGATAATCCTGCAAACGTTCCAGCGCTTTCTGTAAAGACGCATTCGCCGCTTCCGCCTGCTGCTTCGCCTCGAGAATCGCATCTCTGCTGCCTGAGAGACGGAAAACAGGAAACGTTCTCTCAAAGTTCTTCCAGTAACATTAATAGAACGTTTGTTCAAAGTTATCTGGTCTTTAATAATGTTCTCTAAATGTTTGCACAAAAACATTATTTATACTTCGTTTATGGAACGTTCTTTAAATGTTACTACTTGTTTCAGAAAAGTAACATTCCATAATATTTGAAGAATGATCACATGGAATGTTCCTTTAACGTTCACATAACCAAGAAAAAACATTTTTAAAACATTCTTAAATAACGTTGGCAAAACGTTCTTTGAGTATGTTTTTGTTAGCTGGGATCACAGACAGAAGAATGCATTGGTTGATCTTTTGAACGTACCGTTGGGAAGGTTTCTCAGGATGCTGAGGGCTTCTGGGAGCAGTTGAGTGAAGTTCTGAACATTCGCTCTAACTAGACTCAACCTGCTGGTAACTTCACTGACGTTAAACACCAGCCCTGAAACACACGGACAGAAACACGAATATATCAGTGAGAGTCGACAGCTTTGCTCTACAGACATCTGTTCATGTGTACAGTCGTTATGTACATGTTCAGATAAACTAGCGCATGTTGTTGTGTCTTTTCTTTATGTCATCTAGTTCTGTCATTTATGGAAGACTGTGAGCCAAAAAAAGTGTTCTACATCATTAACTAAAACCATAAAAAACATTTTTGTTACTTGAATTAAAATGAAATAAAATATGAAAAACAAATTTATTTCAGCTAGTTGCAAAGGCATCATTTTCTTTTAGTTTAAGTAGTAAAATAACTAAAACTGAAATAAAATTTATAAAAACTATATATAGAGACATTTAATAAAAAAAAAGACAAAAACACTAAAAATATTAATAAAAACTATAATAGTATATCAATGACATCACAAGTTACTTTACTAGTTACTTTTTACTAGGAAAAGTAATCTGATTACATAACAGATTACTTTTAAATTTACAAATAAAAACATCTAAGTTACTTTTTCAAATAAATAAGTTGTGAGAGGGCTTTTACATTTTATTTTATTACATTTACATTTTTATTTTTTAGATTTCTTAGTTTTTGTCATTTTTATTAATTTTTGTTTTATTATAAATGTCTATATAGCTTTTATTATTTTAGTTAATTTATTTAGTGTTAGTTATTTTAGTACTTCGACTTTACACAAAAATGAACTTATTTAATTTCAAGTTTTTTATTGGTTTTAGTTTTTTATTCGTAGACGTGCTGTATCAGGGGATTATTATTATCTGTATGATCATATTGATCTGTCATGTGGTGCGTGTTTTACCTTCATTGAGGTTCTTCAGGGTTCTGCTGGCGTCCAGAATCTCTGCGCTCGTCTGAAGCATTCTCGTCCCCTGCTCAGTCAGCGAGTCCTCCGAATCTGACGTCTTACAGGAAATGGACAAATCAGCAATAATGACTAGTGACTTTATTATAATACCTTCCTGCATTTTGAATAACATTTGATGATGTATAGCAGTTTCTTCCTCAGTCGAATGCCTTGGGCGTAAAATGTTTACTAAAAATCTAAAAAAAAGTTAATATTTCAATAATTTAACAACAAATTATGCAATTAATAGATAAAATATCTAATCTTCTTTTAGTAAGTGTTCTATTCTGATTTAAACAATGTATATACATACAAGCCAAAAACATTTGTGAAACCGTCCTGTATAGTATTCAAGCTCTGATTGGTCGACATACCAGATTGAGGGCGGAGCTTGCATTCTGATTGGCGGCGTGAGCCAGATCTTCCGCCAGCTGTATGTTTCCTGTGATGTTGCTGTTGGTCTGAGTGGCGCTGGTTGCATTTACTGATGCAGATCTGACCTCAGATAGAGAACTGAACGCAAGACATCGAGTCTCGTTACAATCCGAACAACATTTATGACACGTTCTGTGAGATTATTATAGGGTGACACACCTGTTAAGAGCATGTGCCTGTTTGCTGAGGGCTTGTGCGTGATCCTCGGCCCTGTACACCATCTGTAGGGCGTCTCTTTTGGTCAAATCCATCACTAAATCGTCCACATGCCTCCTGAGAATCGGAGTCCACCCTTCCAGATCGTTCCACATCTCATCCAGAGTCTGGAACGACAAACGCATCATCTGGAATTACATTCACTAGGGCTGGGTAAAAAATATTGATTTCTCGATTTTAATCGATTCTCATTTTTAGGAACCGATATTGATTCTTAAATCCCAGGAATCGATTAGTCTAGTCTGTTTTCAGTTGATGAATGAGCAGAATATGTAGCTCCTCCCATCCAATAAATCACAATAATCTTTGTTACTTTTGATATGAAGCGAAGTCTCAGATTTCAAATGACGTCCATCTTATTATGAGATTCAGAAAATAAATACCGTTTTGGCGCTGTTTAATGTGGCGTGACGGATCGCTTTAGCGCCTCAGTTAAAGAGAAGCATGTGATCATCCTCTCCTCCGCTTTAATACCAGTTACAGCGAAATAACCATGAACATCTGAAGGTATGTTAAAATATACAGTACAACTTACTGAAATCCGTATCATGTCTCGTGTAATCGCTCAATCAGTGCTTCAACCTCGGAAAGACGTCAATAAAACTTAAACAATGTCACATGACGTCACATTTACCTCAGAAAAACATATTCAGTGACCATAAACTCATTAGTCAGCTAGAAAAGTGCTCTAGAAAGCAGCATTCTGATAAATATAGCTATGCACCGTTACATATTCATTATAATTTATAATGTTCTTAATTTAATTCTTAATTTAACCTTCAGTATTATCATAGTAGTACCAGCTGACTCTCATGTGTAGATTACAGCATTAGTGGAGAGATTTTTTTAATTTGCCATGTACTGAAACTTAAATACTTCATCCAAAATTATCGAATCGAATCGTGAAAATTGTGTCAATACCCAGCCCTAACATTCACTGTGTCATATACGTGTAAACAGAGTTATATGATGTAGAAACGTCACTCACAGCTGTCCCGTTGTCCATGTCTTCAGCTATATTGAGGGCATCAGTCAGCAGGTCTTGTGCTTCCTGTACTTGTGTTTCTACTTCCTGGTTCAGACTGCTGACATTGTTTCTGGAGATCTGAAGAAAGAGATTTTGATGTTTCTTGAGCATCAAATCATCATATCAGAATGATTTCTGAAGGATCATGTGACAGTGAAGACTGGAGTAATGATGCTGAAAATTCAGCTTTGATCACAGGAATAAATTACACTTTACTATATATTCACATAGAAAACAGCTGATTTACATTGTAAAAATATTTCACATTTATTCTGCATTTTTGATCAAATAAATGCAGCTTTGGTGAGCAGAAGATCTACAGTTATTTTGCGTCTGATGAAGACTCACTGCGAGCTGCCGCAGGTTGATCTGGATGTCCTCGAGCAGACGTTGGCTGTGGTTGTTGTGGCTCTCGGCCGTGTTCAGGGCCTCCTGGACCTGCAGGAGCTGCTGCTTGTATCTGCTGACTGTTGTGGAGATGTTCTCCAGTCTGAACTGGTTGTGACCAAGCGGCTGTGACATCTCATCCTGAACCTTCAGCAGCACAGACACTGCAGAACTGAACACACACACATGCACTACATTAGAAACTGGGCCGGACGCACACGTGTTTGTGCAGATGAGTGTTGGATGTCGGTGTTTCGTGCCTGAGCTCGTTCTGCGCAGTCGTGCTGCAGTGCGTCAGATTGAAGGTCCTGATCTTCTTCAGCACCGTGTTCGTCTCCTCCAGCAGGTATGTGCCGTTCACTTCATCCAGAGCGTCGTCCATCGCCACATTCACTGAACGCACCTTCTCCATCAGGCCTGAACCAATCACAAACCAACAGCAGCCAATCAAATCACGTTCTTATTTTAACTGACAACATTAACGATGGTGGATTACTCTCTGAGAGGAAGTCAGAGTTACCGTGGATGGCAGAATGAATGTTAGTGATGAGGTCCAGCAGCTGTTTGCCCTGTGTGAATCTCTCCTCAGAGGTCAGCAGCACATCCTCACTGCCTTCAAGCACGCTCTGCACCTGCAGATGAAGGAACACACACACATCGAGTCACAGCATCAGTCTGCTCGTCGCCATGGATACCGTGAGGAGGGATGTGAGCCGTACCTGCTGCTGCAGGTCAGTGATGCGATTGTTCAGGTTGCTCAAGCGTCGTTCTCCTCTGGTCAGCTGATACTCTGGGCTCTGCTCCCATGACATCAAACTCTGAACGATGAAACACATGCAAATTTACATATGAAGTATTCATGCATACAAAGTTACATGCAGACTAGGTCATGTGACTGACCTTGACCTCTCGGGTCTGGTTCTCAAGGGTCATCAGTTGGCTGTAGGGGGCGATAATGACACCTGACAGGTTCAGAGATGCGACGGATCCGTCCAAAGCATCCAGATCGT
The DNA here is from genome assembly GCF_024489055.1 of Chanodichthys erythropterus. Classification (NCBI taxonomy): domain Eukaryota; kingdom Metazoa; phylum Chordata; class Actinopteri; order Cypriniformes; family Xenocyprididae; genus Chanodichthys; species Chanodichthys erythropterus. The sequence goes on from NC_090243.1 coordinate 22,625,296, forward strand.
CCAACAGCACTCCGGTGCAGCCGTCATCACATGCTGCAGAAACATGAGCTGGAGAATCAGACTGACTGCGCAGCATCAGCACTGAACTGATCTGAATCAACTCTGAACTGAACTGAATCAACACTGAACTGAATCAACACTGAACTGAACTACACTGAACTGATCTGAATCAACTCTGAACTGATCTGAATCAACACTGAACTGATCTGAATCAACTCTGAAGTGAACTGAATCAACACTGAACCGAATCAACACTGAACTGAATCAACACTGAACTGAACCTAATCAACACTAAACTGAACCTAATCAACACTAAACTGAACCTAATCAACACTGAACTGAACTGAATCAACTCTGAACTGAATCAACACTGAACTGATCTGAATCAGACTGACCGTGCAGCATCAGCACTGAACTGATCTGAATCAACTCTGAACTGAATTAACACTGAACTGATCTGAATCAACTCTGATGTGAACTGAATCAACACTGAACTGAACCGAATCAACACTAAACTGAACCGAATCAACACTAAACTGAACCTAATCAACACTAAACTGAACCTAATCAACACTAAACTGAACCTAATCAACACTAAACTGAACCTAATCAACACTGAACTGAATCAACACTGAACTGAACTGAATCAACACTGAACTGAACTGAATCAACACTGAACTGAACTGAATCAACACTGAACTGAACTGAATCAACACTGAACTGAACTGAATCAACACTGAACTGAACTGAATCAACACTGAACTGAACTGAATCAACACTGAACTGAACTGAATCAACACTGAACTGAACTGAATCAACACTGAACTGAACTGAATCAACACTGAACTGAACTGAATCAACACTGAACTGAACTGAATCAACACTGAACTGATCTGAATCAACACTGAACTGAACCAAATCAACACTGAACTGAACCGAATCAACACTGAACTGAACCGAATCAACACTGAACTGAACCGAATCAACACTGAACTGAACCGAATCAACACTGAACTGAACGGAATCAACTCTGAACTGTACGGAATCAACTCTGAACTGTACGGAATCAACTCTGAACTGTACGGAATCAACTCTGAACTGTACGGAATCAACTCTGAACTGTACGGAATCAACTCTGAACTGTACGGAATCAACTCTGAACTGTACGGAATCAACTCTGAACTGTACGGAATCAACTCTGAACTGTACGGAATCAACTCTGAACTGTACGGAATCAACTCTGAACTGTACGGAATCAACTCTGAACTGTACGGAATCAACTCTGAACTGTACGGAATCAACTCTGAACTGTACGGAATCAACTCTGAACTGTACGGAATCAACTCTGAACTGTACGGAATCAACTCTGAACTGTACGGAATCAACTCTGAACTGTACGGAATCAACTCTGAACTGTACGGAATCAACTCTGAACTGTACGGAATCAACTCTGAACTGTACGGAATCAACTCTGAACTGTACGGAATCAACTCTGTACTGTACGGAATCAACTCTGTACTGTACGGAATCAACTCTGTACTGTACGGAATCAACTCTGTACTGTACGGAATCAACTCTGTACTGTGCGGAATCAACTCTGAACTGTACGGAATCAACTCTGAACTGAACCAACAGTCACTGAACTGACTGAATCAATACTGAACTGAATCAACACCGTCACTAAACTGAATCAACACTGAACTGAACTGACTGAATCAGCACTGAACTGAATCAACACTGTCACTGGACTGACTGAATCAACACTGTCACTGAACTGAATCAACACTGTCACTGAACTGAAACAACACTGTCACTGAACTGAATCAACACTGTCACTAAACTGAATCAACACTGTAACTGAACTGAATCAACACTGTAACTGAACTGATTGAATCAACACTGAACTGAATCAACACAGTCACTAAACTGAATCAACACTGAACTGATTCAACAGTCACTGAACTGAATCAACACTGTCACTGATCTGAATCAACACTGTCACTGATCTGAATCAACACTGTCACTGAACTGACTGAATCACCTCTGAACTGAATCACCTCTGATCTGAATCAACACTGTCACTGAAATGACTGAATCACCACTGAATTGAACTGAATCAAAACTGTGACTGAACTGAATCAACACTGAACTGAACTGAATCAACACTTTCACTGAACTGAATCAACACTTTCACTGAACTGAATCAACACTGTCAATGAACTGAATCAACGCTGTCACTGAACTGAATCAACATTGTCACTGAACTGAATCAACACTGACCTGAATCAACACTGAGCTGAACTGAATCAACAACGAACTGAACTGATAATTTTGCAACACTGACACGGTTATTGAACTGAATTGAATTGGTTTCAAAATTGATGAATTTTGCAACATCGACACTGTTATTATTTAATGTTTGTCACTGTGAAGCTGCTTTGAATCAATGTATAGAAATGAAGCTGACTTACACACACACTGCTCGCTGACCAGCACGTGTCTCTCCTCACACTGGTCACACAGGTGACCTCTGACCCCAACCTTGCACTCGCACTGCCCCGTGCGTCCGTCACAGATGCCGTGCACTGACCCCGCCCCGCTGCACTGGCACGCCTGGCACCGCCCACCCGGCTCAGACGGGTTACCATAGTAACCGACCGAACACCTGAGAGAGAGGGAGAGAGCGTTAGTGAACGAGTGTGTGTTTGTGCGTGTCCCGTAATGTCACATGACCTCACCTCTCACAGTAACGGCCCTCGTATCCCTCCTCACAGCGGTCGCAGCGGAAATCTCCAGCGCCCTCTAGCACACACGTCGCGCTGAAACTAAAGACACGCAAAACATCAGCTAGGACCAAAATAATCCACGATTTAATCAAATAAACATTTCCAGAATCACCTAAACACAGCCGTACTGTGTCATGTGACCTCACCTCTGACCCCGCAGCGGACAGGCACACAGCGAGCAGTCACTGATGGAGCCCTGCACCTTCCCATAATGCCCTGCGGCGCACACGTGGCAGTGCTCTCCTGCGGTGTTGTGCTGGCATCCCTGAACACACAATTATTCAAGCATCTCAAGCAGCTGATTTCATCATCAGTTCGATGTGGATAAAGCAGGTTCATCAATCTGGATTTTCTCACCAGACACTCGCCCGTCTCCAGGTCACATGACAGACTGTGGTTGTTGCACCGGCACGGGACGCAGGGCTGAATGAGCGGCCGGTTTCTGCCCTTCATGTTGAGCTCAGACACGGCCTGGCGGTAATAACCCGGAGCACACTCCTGCAGCACAGAGCATGATGGGTAAAAATTTTTGTATATTATATTGCTTTATAATATAAAATAATAAAATATATGACAATTTAATATATAAAATATAAAAAGCATACAAATAATATAAAATAAATAATACAATTTATTGCCTTATATTAAATTAGGGGACAATATAATATACAATAAATAAAATCAGTAATAAAATGAATCATTAATAATATAATTAATTTATTTTTTTTATATTATATTATCATCTAATATAATACAATATATAAAATCTAAATAGAATATAAATAGTATAAAATTAATAATATAATAATTATAATATACTAAATTATTAAATATAAATTAAAATATATAAATATATATATATATAATTATATTATATTATTAATGATACTTTGTATTGATATATTAAATGTATATTATCTTATAAAATCATATAGTATAAGCCAAAATGTATTATATATTTACACACACACACACACACACACACACACACACACACACACACACACACACACACACACCGTCTTATCCTCAATAAATTAATGATTAATTTTATATTATTTTTGCATTTTATTTTATTTGTATAGTTTAACAAGGTATTTATCAGAGTTTGTACATTAAGATAATTGACAGGATTCGACTATTAAAGTTTATCTGACCTGACATGAGAGTCCAGCGTATCCCAGCGGACACTCGCACATCTCCACTAGCCGCGCCACTTCTCCACCCGCAGGAACCTCGTCCGCCTCCAGCGCCGTTTCCATGGAGATATTAGAGATCCTGGAGAGAGATCACATCTGTGATGTTATTCATGTTTGTCTTTGAATCTAGATGTAGTTGCTCCACCTATTAATCAATGACATCACAGTTCATCCTGTTGGATAAAATCAGCTCCTGCTCTGAAACATGTGACATGATGAATGATTCAGGAATATATCCAGACACACACTGACCGGCTCTGCTGCAGTCCGGAGCCGTACGAGGCTTTGATGATGATGTACTCCACGTTACTCAGCACAGACATGAAGTCGGCGTGACTCACGGCCTCATCAGACACGGAGTTGAAATACTTCCACTTGTGCTGCACACAAACAAGAGGAACGGTCAGAGATCCGGCTTTATGACACAACACGGTCCAGAGCCGATGTAAGCACACTCACCTCGGTCAGAGGAACTTCCTGTGCCGTGCGCACTCCGTTTTCAGGTGCGGGAGCGTCGGTGTAGATGACCAGCTTGCGCAGGTGTCCGCCCCTCATCAGAACCTGCGGCTCGTGATTGACCAGGCCGACGCCATCGAGAGCGAAGAACGCGAGCGTGTAGGAGAGTCTTCCTCCGTACGACAGCAGCTGCGAAGAAACGTTCAGCAAGACAACACATCAATGAAAAATACTTGCTAATGCATTATTAAAACTGAACTAACAACGAACCGTGGCGTTTGTACCTTGTTACCGTGGTATTTCTGAGGAAGTCTCCAGTAATACGGTGCGGTGAGGACAGACAGACTGTGCAGGTGAGCTGCGTCCAACAGCATCTCTTGATCGGTGTGATACACGCCCTCCAGTGTCCCCTGCAGGTCACTCTGAGACACGACACGCAGCAGAGCCGGAGCAGAACCCAGAGTGATCTGAATCACACAGAGAGACGTGTTATAGAGTGATTCATGAATATTCAACATGTGTTCATCAGTGTCGCCGCTCACCGGCACTCGGATCAGGCCGCTCAGCTCCTCGCACACGCTGGATACACCGAAACAGAAGCACGGACTGCAGCCGGACGGATTCTGAGCCGTCAGACCAAACGTCCCGCTCTTACACTCGTCACAGCCGCTGCCGCCAACATTCTCCTGAAAACAGAAGAGGTTTCAGCGTCAGTGTTCCTGAACTCCCTGAAACACCTCCATTTCCCAAACACCAATCACAACACACTGCTCCAGCTGACCAATCAGAGGGAGGGGCTTCATAGAGACAGGAACTAAACAGAGTGTTACTGGCAGACTGGGAAGAGAGGAGCTGAACAATGCAGAATATGAGGAGAAAAACAACATCAAGACTTTGAGGGCATAATATGGGCCTGTTCAACGATGATGTGAACCTAAAACAGTGTACGGAGGCGTCGCTGTCGTCACCTTGCAGGAACACTGCCCATGATCCTCACATCCACACACTCCCAGCGTCCCGTCACAGAACTCCTCGTGCGTGCCGTCGGGGTTACAGTTGCATGCGGTGCATTCTGGGAAGTTTTTGTAGCCCAAAGCGCAGCGGTCACACTTGAGGCCGGAGAACTGTGGTCTGCAGGGACACTGAGCCGACAGCAGGTCACACTGAGACGAGCTCGAGCCGACGGCACTGCAGTCACACGCCTACACACACAGAGAGACCTTTACAACATCTACTGTGGTGATACCGTAGTACACGTTATTAGCATTAGCTTGTCACACCTTACAGCCGGACACGCCGTCGTGACCCCAGTGACCTTCCTCACACTCCTCACACTTCGGCCCGTGTGTGTGTGGAGGGCAGATACACTCGCCCGTCTCTGCGTTGCAGTTCCCGTGTGTGTGTGCGCAGTCACATGCTAGAGGAGACACAATGAGACGAGATTACATCACACACACACACACACATATAAATCAATGAAAATATATGTGGTTGATGTTCTTACGTGTGCATCCGTTCTCTCTGAAGCTGTAATATCCGCGCTGACAGCGATCACATTTATCACCTGTCACTCCGGTGATGCATTGGCACCGCCCCTCCTCGTCACATGACGCAGACAGAGAGCCTGATTGGTTGCATTCACACAGTCTGCAGCCATCGCCGCTGTTAATGCCGTGATAACCAGCCTGAAACACACACACGATCAGGCTACACTGAGACTATTAATAAAAAGATATTTATTAAAGAATTTTCATTTATTAAAGAATTTTCATTCAATTTTCATTTTCATGGAATTATAAGCAACAAAACGCTCCATTACATAAAGGTACATAAATAGATCGTAAACACCGCAGCAGACGTACCTGACAGCGGTCACATGTTTGTCCGACCACGTTGGATTTACACTCACACTGACCCGTGATCACGTTACACACGGCGGACAGAGACCCGTTACCATGGCAACCACAGGCTAGACAGACAGAAACACAGACGGCATGATTTCAGACACGCTACAGTAACTGACGGTCAGTACCGCGTTTGTCCACTGGACGTCACTAGAGCTTCACCTCACAGGAGGATTTTAAATAAAGGTTAATCATGTTTTATTATTTAAATATTACTCTTTTGTATAGATAATATTACTATGATTACTTTAAACAAACATTTTATTCAGTCATTATTGCACAACAGAAAAACAGAAATGTATTGATAAAGGTCAATAGGGAAGAATATATTTTTTTTAAATATAAAAAGTAACTTTGTTCTCAGAATTGTGAGATATAAAGCTGCAAATGCCTTTTTTTAAATTGTTTATTCTGTGGTGAAATTATGCAATGAAATTATGCAAAAAAATTGACATTTTGACACAAAGTTGACCACAAAGATTTAAAAACAATAAAATATTTAACAAATACTATATATAAAATAGTTTTTACAAGTTTAAATTTATAATATTATAATTATAATAATATAAAAAATAATAGATTTAAAAGAGAGAGATTTAAAAACAAAAATATATATATTAAATAATTAACAAATACTATATAAAATTAGTACTATATAAAAATTTCAAATAATATTGAATAATATTAACATGAAAATATATATAGAAAAAATATTAATATTAAAATATATAGAAAAATATATCCATCTTTTCTATGAAAAAATTACATCAAAAAGAGATTAAAAAAATTAAATAATGAACAAATACTATATAAAATGAGTTAATTTATAATAATATTATATTTCAAATAATATTAATATTAAAATATATAAAATATACACATCTCTTTTCTATGACTGAAAAAATGACTTCTTCTGTGATTTAAAAACAAAAATAATATATAAATTAATGTATTAAATGAACACAGACGGGTGTTTTTGTCTCACCCTGGCAGTTCTTCCGGGTCACGGCGTCTCCGTAGAACCCGTCCTCGCAGCGCTCGCAGTGCCGACCCGACGTGTGACCCAGACACTTCAGACACTCTCCAGTGAGGCCGTCGCAGTGACCCGCTTCAGACGGGTCCACGTTACCGTTACACTCGCACGCTGAACACCGCTGCCCCGGGACCAGCGGGTCGCCATAGTAACCGTTAGCACACCTGATGAGAGAGGATGAGAGCAGAGGGTTCAGGCTGTTTCTGACATTACTCTCTCAAAATCAAATCTCTTCAATAGTGAGGCAGATCTCGTACCTCTCACACTTGGTTCCTGCGTATCCCAGCTGGCACTGGTCACAGACGACATCACCGGGACCCTGCAGAACGCATGTGGGGCTGAAACTGCAGAACACACATCCATCAGATACACAATCTATTAATTTACACACACTTACAATAAAATAAATTATATATATTGTATTATATTTAATAAACACACATATGAGAATTTTTTATTAATCTACATAGAATTAAATTTTTATCACAAATGACAATATCTAAATTAATTTACATTTTGTAATTAATTTTTATCAAAGAATCTTATCTTATTTGTGTGTATATATAATGTTTTATTTAATTACATTTAATAAATACACATTTATTTATAAATAAATGCAATAAATTATTGCATTTAAATAAGTTAAATATAATTTATAACTATATCATTAAATTTTCATTTATATTTATATACAGCATTAAATTTAATAACATTTAATTACACTTTTTCCATTTATATACACACATATATACACATAATTAATTAAATAAATACAATTTAATACAAATTTTAATTGAATACAAATTAAAGTACAATTAAATTTTTTACATTTTTTACAATTTTATATAATTTCTACTTTACAATATATACATTATTATAAAGTTATAATTATATTATATATACAAATTATATAAAAGTGTGTGTTTTATAATGTTTTATTTAATTACATTTAATAAATAAAATGTAAAAAATTATTTCAATAAATTATTGCATTTAAATAAGTTAAATATAATGTATATTAGTCAATTTTAATGTATATCTATATACAGCATTAAATATAATAACATTTAATTAATTTTTTTTCCATTATATTTTTTTTCTATATATATATATATATATATATATATATATATATATATATATATATATATATATATATATATATATATATATATATATATATATATATACACACACACACAGAAAAAAGATTAGTTAGTACAAATTATATAAAATTGTAAAAATGTTATTTAGTTGTACTTTAATTTGTGTGTGTGTGTGTGTGTGTGTGTGTGTGTGTGTGTGTGTGTGTGTGTGTGTGTGTGTGTATATATATATATATATATACACACACACACACAAATTAAAGTACAACTAAATAACATTTTTACAATTTTATATAATTTGTACTAACTAATCTTTTTTCTTTCTTGCTCCTATTTTAAAGTCAGATTCATAAAGAAGTAGGCTGGTCTAATTTACATTGGAAAAGTAAGACTAATTACCTAATTACTATTATTGTGTAACTGCTAGTTGGTCAAACTAGTTAAGACAGGATCTGGCCTGTTTTTTGAAGCACATTGAGTAATAACCTTCTGTTGGATGGAATTGAGTGTCTTGACCATCTTAAAACAGAGTACAGAGATCTGATATATAGTGATAGAAAGCATGAATGTGAGTTCTCAAATGAAGACAGTTTGTGTTACTGTGAGAAACGCTCAGACATTCAGACACACAAAAGGCTCTCCTCCCCCTCTGGAAGCTTCCGGACAGATCCGGCACAGTTACTCACTTGTTAGACGCCAGTGTCAGCGGGCAAGCGCATCTCTGGCAGTCGCCCGGCGTGCCCTCGCTGGCGTCGCCATAGAAACCCGGCATGCAGCGATCGCAGTGAGGCCCCGTGGTGTTGTGCGAGCAGCCCTGGAGAATCAATCACACCGCACCGTTACAGCCGTCTCTAGACTGCACTGAGAAACCGTCAGCGTCAGAGAACACCTACCACACACTCTCCGTTGATGTCACACTCGCTCGCGTGATCGTTACACTCGCACTGGAGACAGTTTCCTCCGAACAAGATCCCACCGACCCGATAGAAGCCAGGAATACAGTACTGAAGAGACACACACACTGCTGGGTTAGAAACTCGACAAACGCTGGTTTGTATGCTCATGCGGAAGGACAAATCGACTCGGATGTGGTTTCCTCACCTCACAGGAAGTGCCTGAATATCCCCACGGACACTCGCACTGCTCCACATCCAGAGGGATTTTAGAGAGATCAGAGTTTGTGTCTCCAACACCTAAAGACACGTGACTCAACCTGCGGACAACAAACATGCTTACATGTTTAATTAAACAATTAAAGAATCAACAAAACAAGAATCAAAATATTAGACAGGCCGATTCATGAATTATATCGTTTAAATACTAGTTTATACAACTAAAGCTAAATAACAGCTATATACAGAATAATATAACAACATACAGTTTTGGCCAGTATGAATAATTATATTTATGACAAATAACTTGTGATATTTCTCATTTGGATAAAAGTGTCTCTGGAATGAATATGAATATAAATGCAGCCTTTTATTTATTTATTTATTTTTTAACTACTCACATATTATATAAATACATATATTATTAAATTCTATAACAATTAATAAAATGTAATACAAATTAATTATTTTTTAAATTAACTTTTATAATTTATTTTTAGTTTTCATGTTGATTTTAGTAAAATTTTTTTTAGTAATTTCTTAATGTGCTTTTGTCATTTTATGAGTTTTTTTATATTACTATTTAGGTTTAATTTATTTTTATTTCAGTTTTAGTTTTCCTTTATTTTCAGTTAATAATTTTAGTGCTTTAACAATTAAAATTTAAAATTCTCTATATCAAAATTATAAAATAAAAATGCTACATACTGTATGTTTACTTATCAAAATTCTAAAATACACTCAAATAATTTATAATAAGAATTGAATAAGAATATATATATATATATATATATATATATATATATATATATATATATATATATATATATATATATATATATATAAAATTTTCATTTTTAGAATATTTTAGAATTTTCATTTTACATATATATATATAGTAAATATAGTTAGAAGTATACATATATAAATAATTAAATAAATATTTAGAATTTTTATTTTAGTATATTGATATAAATATATAGAATTTTATTTTAGAGTATTTTAGAATTTTGATAAATAAATAAACATATAGAATTTTTATTTTAGAATATTTTGGAATTTAAAATTTTTTTTTTTTTTTGCATTTTTTAGAACTTTCTCTCTGACCGGAGCGTTCCCTCAGCGCTGCCCTCCAGCTGAGCTCGAACCCTGAGCGCAGCGACGTCCGCCAGCACCGTCATCAGCTCGTCTCTCTGAACGCTCCTCCCGGTGTGAGCGTCCATGAACACGTGCGGCAGGATCTGCAGCGAGACGCGCTGCTCCGTGTGAGCGTTCAGCAGCAGATGAGAGGACGGCGTCTGCCTCAGCGTCTGGCCGTTTCCCTGATACACACAATCATAAACAATTTTATATGTGACAAACAAATCATTTGAGTCTGAACACAAGTAATTATAACAAGACATGAATGCAGAATAATTATCATCTTACCTCAATAATTACACTGAAATGTGAGCTCAGCGTTTTGTCCACATTCTCCTCAGATATGTCGTACGCAACGCTGTAGTTCAAGAAACCTCCATACGACGTCAACTACACAGAGAAACGATGAAGATACACTAGGTAAACCTGTCAGAATACTGCGGTAAAACATTGTTAATGTTCATCAGTTATAAAAACGAACTCAACTTCAGCTGTAAAAGCAGCTCAACAGAAGACAATAGTGCTGTTATCAGCTCTCAGCTGATAGTGTTCAATAATAGTTCATTCAATAAACATACTATTTTATTATAATCATTTAAAATGTCAAGTGTAAATAATAAGTGTATTAAAAGTAGTAAAAATAAACAACTGTAATGTCATAATTACTGTAATCATTGTGAATGGAGAGCGAGCAGCAGCTCCTCCTCTACGAGCTGATGGAAATTAATGCTTTAATTAGGTATTTTAATGTCATTAATCACCTGGGGACAGACGCTGTGGACGTGTGTAAGCTAATTAGCTGTAAATGTGTTAATGAGTGTGAACCGCCCCGTGAGACGCAGAAACACAGAGACAGAAGTAGTGTGTCAGTCACCTTGTTGTTGAGGAAAGACTCCGGCGCGGCCCATGACCACACGCCTGCGGACGCTGAGCCGTTGGACACGATGAGGTTGTCGTCTGAGATGGGAGACGTGAAGACGGTGGAGCTCTGGAGGGATCGAAGGAGAACCGCGTCTCTGTGAACCACCTGACAATCAACGACACACAAGCTCCGTTTCAAACCGCAGTCACAGCGCATATATTGTGTTAGGTTTTATTTTTGTATTTTTCGTTTTCATTTTAGTTTTTTGTCATTTCGTTGTGCGATTTTCTCATTTTTATTAGTTTTTTTTATTTAAACATGTCTATATTGTAGAGTTGCACGATTCTGGATAAATTTAGAATGACGATTTTTTTGTTTCAAATAGAGATCATGATTTTCACATGATTCTGAGCAAACAACTAAACTAAATGTAATTGACTAGAGATTCTGACAAAATGTTAATTGCTGTTGTCTATTTGAAAATGTTTAATTAATGAATATATATATATTATATATATTATATATAAAATGGGTTTAAGTGAATGATTCAATGACTCACTCATAAAGACTTCACTTGTTTCATTACTGGATGAATCAGTGTTTTTGAACAAATCTCTTATAACAGTCACTTGTCGCCACCTACTGGTGTAACGATGTAACCGATAAAATCGTTATTTGAAGCATCAAGTTAATTTCTAAAGGTGATTTACTCTATTTTGTAGACATCAGTGTTTATATCCGAACTATAAACTTTTATCCCAGTACTTCTGTGATGATTTGAATCTTTGCAACACAGAAATAATGATACTGTGTGGCTGAAAAGACCTGTTTGTGAAGCTGTTTCAGACCTAGATAACAGCTTTCTCTGGGTCAGCAGCAGCACAAACAGATTTGAATGTTTAGGTATAATTTTGTCAAAGGTTTAATAGACACAGGTGAATTGTCGTCATTTAGGAATGAGATCACGTGTGTGTCTGAATCGAGATTGTGATCTTTTAACGATTAATTGTGCAGCTTTACTATACTGTAACGATTATGTTCTGTTTTATTGACTTTTAAGTTTGTATTTCATTGTTCCCTTCGTTCTGTAACTGATTCCTTTATTCCCCATTTTCCTGCTTTTCCGTTTCCTAGTTTACTGATTATGCCCTTGTTTGTTGCCATGGTTACTGATTGCTTTGCGCACCTGTTTCTTGTTCAGTTTGTTTCCCCTGTGTGTTTAAGCCCTCAGTTTAGCTCTCCTCACTGTCTGCTGTTATCTTTCCTTTAGTGACGCTGTTACGATGATTCTCGCCTGCTGAAAAGCCTTCTTCGTTTAATAAATAAAAGTAAATCTGCTGCAATTGTGATCTTCTACTCCTCTTTACTTGCATTAGTTTATTAATTTTTCAGATTTAAGTACATCAAGTTAAATTAAATAAAAATGAGACAAAATTGGCACAATTTGCTTGTTTAGATTCTCTGATTGGTAGAGATTTCTTTACAGAATCCTGGGTAATGTAGTTTTTTCACCATGTACTGATTTTTGGTGTGATATTTGCAGTAATTAAACATACCGAGCTGGTGAACCAGGTGGAGCTCTCGCACACATCTGACACTCCGAAACAGAAACACTCTGTGCAGCCCTCGGGATTACTGGCCTGCAGGTTATAGAAACCCTGCTTACACAGATCACAGTTCGAGCCCATCACGTTATCCTGCAGAGAGAGAGAGAGGTTACGCAAGTGTCATTTAATGCTAAAAGCCTGACATATGAAATAACAGTGTATCATATTTGATTCATCAGGTTTTTATGGCTCATATAGGCTGATATAGTGAGAATATGAAGAAAAAAATAGCAAAAATATGCATACCTTGCACACACACTCCCTGCAGGGGTCGCTGTTGTGGCTTCCGTCCAGGTTACACTCGCAGCGAGTGCATTGTGGGAAATCTCTGAAGCCGAATGCACAGCGGTCACACTTCTCACCCGCAAAACCCTCCTTACACAAACACTGACCTGCAGACAGACCTACAGGACACAAACCAGCAGCTCAGAAATACTGCATTCAGAGATATTCAAGAGGAAACAGATGCAGTGATGTTCCACCTGTGTCGGCGTTCACGTGATCATCGTCTCGGACGCACACGGGACTCACTGAACCTCTTGCGTCACACTGACACTCGACACACGGGTTATTGGCATACGGAGACACCTGAAACACACACACACACACACGTCAACAGGTTAAGTATCTACAGTCCTTATTTTGAAGCAGATTCATCATGAAGATGTTTGGAAACTCTTCTGGAGCTCTAATGGAGACACAGGGAACGTTCTGGCAAACGTTCTTCCAGTAACGTTAATAAAAGTTATCTGGTCTTTAATGTTCTCAAAACGTTATTTATACATCATTCATGGAATGTTTTTAGTGAAACGTTTTAGTTTCGCCCCTTTAATGTTTACTAGGGCTGGGTATCGACACAATTTTCACAATTCAATTCGATTACTATTCACATGCTTTCGATTCGATTCGATTTCGATTCGATTATTTTGGATGTAGTATTTCAGTTTCTGTTTTATGAACTTTTAAGTTTGTATTTCATTGTTCCCTGCATTCTGTAACTGCTTCTTTAATTCCCCATTTTCCTGCTTTTCCGTTTCCTAGTTTACTGATTATGCCCTTGTTTGTTGCCATGGTTACTGATTGCTTTGCGCACCTGTTTCTTGTTCAGTTTGTTTCCCCTGTGTGTTTAAGCCCTCAGTTTAGCTCTCCTCACTGTCTGCTGTTGTCTTTCCTTTAGTGACGCTGTTACAATGATTCTCGCCAGCTGAAAAGCCTTCTTTGTTTTATAAATAAAGTAAATCTGCTGCAATTGTGACACAGGGAACGTTCTGGCAAACGTTCTTCCAGTAACGTTAATAGAAGTTATCTGGTCTTTAATAATGTTCTCAAAACATTATTTATTAGGGGTGTAACGGTACACAAAACTCACGGTTCGGTACGTACCTCGGTTTTGAAGTCACGGTTCGGTACAGTTTTCGGTACAGCAGGTGGAGAGAAAACTCAACATAAAATTGCTTTTTTTTTATTATTAAACAGAGGTTTACTGAACAAATTGTGTTTTTGTCTTTAAATATATTAAATTAAATTAAAACTAAAAGTTTCTTAAGGATAAAAAAAATGATCTCTGCTAATGCTATAAACTATGTAGGGAGCCCTAACTTGAAAGAAGCCCAAACTATTAGCCTAAATTCAATTGCTTTTTATTTTGAGATAAAATAATCAACACTCAATTAAATAACAAATTGTATGCAAACCTGTAAGCTGCACCTAAGGCAGTTTTTGCATTAACTTCTAAATGTTTTTTTTTTCCAATTCGTTGTTGAAATATAATCATTTCTACACAGTGGCTGTTATTTTAACATCAGATTTATTTAAACATACATTAAATAGCCTGTATCAGGATATCACTAAAAGGTTAAGTAAAATAATGAATATATTGGCTAATACAGTGCATATATTAAGCGAAAGAGTTCATTTCTCTAGCGAACTAACAAGCTGTGAACACTGAATGGCTTTTCTGAGGTAAATGCATCATGACATATTGTTGAATACGGACGCTTTCATTGATGTCTTTCCACCGTTGAAACACTGAATGAGCGATTACATGAGATATGACCGTTTCAGTAAGTTCTACTGAATCTTGCAACATACCTTCAGATGTTCTTTCATGTTTATTCTGTAATGTTCATCTGTAGATGAACACGTTCACTTGCGCTCCGCGCTCGCGCTGCCGGTTGAACTGAGGCGCCTGTACAGTGATCTGTCACCCCACATCAAAGCACGTCAAAATGGCATTTTCTGTTTAAACTTAATGATTTCGTGGACAGAATTTGAAGGATGACACTTTGTTTCTTATCGAAAGTAACAAAACGCAGAGCTTATTGCGGTTATTGGTGGTGAATATTGGTTGCAATGTAATGCTTCGGTACACACGTGCACCGTACCGAAAGCCCTGTACCGAAACGGTTCGGTACAAATACGTGTACCGTTACACCCCTATTATTTATACATCATTCATGGAATGTTTTTACTGAAACGTTTTAGTTTCGCCCCTTTAATGTTTACTAAGGCTGGGTATCGACACAATTTTCACGATTCGATTTGATTACTATTCACATGCTTTCGATTCGATTCGATTATTTTGGATGTAGTATTTCAGTTTCAGCACATGGCAAATTTTCTAGAGGAATAAATCTCAACTAATGCTGTAAACTACACATGAGAGTCAGCTGGTACTACTATATATTTATATATTTATATACAAACAATTAAATTACACTAAATGATTTTTTTATTATAAATAAAGTTTAGAATTACATAAATCATATTTCTACTCCAATTCGTTTTTTTTTTACATATAAACATTTAAATTGCGGCTGTCATAACTGATTTATTCAATTTTTAAACTGATTTATTCAATTATTTATTAAATTAATTCTGATTTACATGCATTAAATATTGAAGAACATTATAAATTATAATGAATATGTAACGGTGCATAGCTATATTTATCTTTCTAGAGCACTTTTCTAGCTGACTAATGAGTTTATGGTCACTGAATATGTTTTTCTGAGGTAAATGTGACGTCACGTGACATTGTTTAAGTTTTATTGACGTCTTTCCGAGGTTGAAGCACTGATTGAGCGATTACACGAGACATGATACGGATTTCAGTAAGTTGTACTGTATATTTTAACATACCTTCAGATGTTCATGTTTATTTCGCTGTAACTGGTATTAAAGCGGAGGAGAGGATGATCACATGCTTCTCTTTAACTGAGGCGCTAAAGCGATCCGTCACGCCACATTAAACAGCGCCAAAACCGTATTTATTTCTTGAATCTCATAATAAGATGGACGTCATTTGAAATCTGAGACTTTGCTTCATATCAAAAGTAACAAAGATGCATTTATTGGATGGGAGGAGCTACATATTCTGCTCATTCATCAACTGAAAACAGACTAGACTAATCGATTCCTGGGATTTAAGAATCGATATCGGTTCATAAAAATGAGAATCGATTAAAATCGAGAAATCGATATTTTTTTACCCAGCCCTAATGTTTACTGCTGTCATCTGTCAATCACACACACACACACACCTGGTGTGGTCTGTAGTACCCATCCGCACAGGTTTGGCAGTTCACTCCTGCGGTGTTCTGGGAGCAGTTCACACACACGCCTCCGCCCACAAACCGACCCTGCGTGTTCAAGCTCAGCCTGAGATCCGCCACCGTCTGGTTGTAGTAACAGTCGTCGGCCTTGTTGTGACAGTTACACTCTGACCAATGAGAGAGAACACACAGATCAGGAGGGCCGTGATCGTTATAAATAAAGGTGTAGTTTTGTGTTTGAATATGTCATATTTGTGATGTTATTTATTGTCTTACTCTCGCATGTGTTTCCGTCAGAGAGCGTTCCTGGTTGCCATGGCTCCTGATGGTATCCAGGGCAACACTCATTACAGCTCTCACCACAAGTGTTGTGCTCACACACACACTGCAGCTTCTGTGAAACACAAGAGAGAACAGAGTGAGACACGCATAACAAACAGCAGAGGGGGAGGATAGACAGAGACGAAAGGAAATGTGTCCCAGAGAGACGCCACTGACCAACAGAGAGACCACACACACACACACACTGAACACACACACTGAACACACACACACTGAACACACACACACACTGAACTGATAAGGAGATATAGTTGATGTTTTAAATTTACTAATACATTATTAAAATCAAGTTATATCTGTTATAACATTAGTTAATGCACCGTGAACCAACATGAACAATTGTATTTATAACAAAGATAATAAATGCTTTAAAAATGTATTATATATCTCATTCGTAAGTGGCTTTGGATAACTAATGCTTTAACTGATGTTAACAGTGTTTTTATAACCGCCGCGGGTGCAATTATAGTGTCTTCAGAGAGGCGGAGCTAAAGTTCACACCATCATCTGATTGGCAGCTTCACTTTCAGTGGGATGGTGCTTGTTGTCTGTTACCTTGGTAACAGGGTCCCATGGGCAGCTCTGGGCGTGGCCATAACAGATGCACATCCCGCCCACAGAGATGTCCTTGATGGAGTAATAATACTGAAACCAGATGAGACCAGGACAGAGTTAGACTATATGAATATGGTGATCACTACGTTTATAACAGTCTATGAACGAGCAAACATCAAACCGCTTCATACCCGGCGGGTGACGATGGGGTCCACATCTTTGGGGTCGCGGTAGCTGAGGGTCATGAGGTCAGCGTTGAGCGTGCGGATTCTCTGCAGACGCAGGCGGATGAATCGAGCCGAGGTGAACTCCAGCAGCTCTGGAGTCAGGTCATCAGCGCTGGGACGGCCGTTTATGAGAGACGTGTGGATCTGCGGAGAGACAAGACACTTTCAAAACTCCTCGTCTGGAGAAAGGCTTTATTTTGCTCTTTTAATGGGTGTAAACACACACACACACACACACACACACACACACACACACACACACACACACACACACACACACACACCACAGGTGAACAGGATAACATATCACTTCACAAGATGATTAATCACAGTACATTAACACAATTGTTTCTGTATTGCATGTTTTCTGAAACTCTGTTTATATATGCAAACGAGGCATTATCTAATTAAATATGCACTCATTTGCATACATTTCCAGAACAGAAATCTGAACATTCTTGTTTGATTTTGCTGACATTTGAAAGGGTTTTACAGAGGGTATTTTGGATTTCTCTCTATCACTCCATAAACCAGAAAATACTGTCATACGGACATTTTCACCATGTTTTTAGCAATAAAATCAGGTGATCGATACATGAACAAACATTCAGAATATAGATATGAATAAAAGTGTAAAGCTGCTGAAGTGGAGATTTCTGACTCAAACTCTACAGACGCAGATAAAATAAACACTTAAATGTGTGTTTTGGATGTTTTCTTTCCACTAGAGCAAAACGGAGCATGAAAAACACTGGAGCTTCTTGCCTTGATAATCTGAAAATGTGATACTTTTGTGTCTGAATGGAATTCTCACCAATGAATGATACAAACACTTCTCAGCATTCTAAAAATGATACATGATGAGCGTGACCCCGCACAACCCTGATTACCCATCATGCACCGCTCACCTCGCCGTGCTCCAGCGGCACCAGTCGAGAGTAATAGGACGTACAGATGACCTCATCGTCTCTCTTGTAGGTGGGCGGGCCGAGGCGGGGCGTGATGTTGTAGCGGGTCAGACACTCGGTGTCGCTGATGGCGTAGTACTGCCACGGCTGGAAGTCCACTCCGTCCAGAGAGCGCTCCAGAATCCAGTTTCCGGGTCGCGGGGAGTTCGCCGCTTTGATGATGATGTAAGCGACCTGGAAGACCTGCAGGAGGAAGAGCAAATGCTTGGTCACATTGACAGCAGGGTTGTTATAGTTAACTACACCATAAATAAACATCTCTGGTGTCTCCAGAATGTGTGTGTGAAGTTTCAGCTCAAAATCCCCCACAGATCATTTATTATAGCTTGTCAAATTTGCCCCTATTTGGGTGTGAGCAAAAACACGTTGACCCTCGTTTGTGAAGCAGTCCGGCGTAAAATGACGGCATGACAACAACACTCGACTACAACAACTCTTCCTCTTCTCTAAAGCAGCCCAACATGGCCCCGCCCCCTTTGTTGTGTGTTCTCGGGGGCGGGGTTTATGTAAATTTTAGGGTTTGTGATGTCACAACCTGGGAAGAAGCTCGTTGTCGTCCCTACCAGCCTTAAAAAGTGATTTCTGTAAAAGAAAATATCTCTCTTTGCATTGAACTTTGAGTGTCGTAACTTTGCAGATGTTGTTTATGATCAAACAGCAACATTACACACTAACTAAAGTTAAAACAGTCACATCATAATCAACCAGCCCTTTAATGTTCCTTTGGGCTGAAGGACACTGGTGACTTCCTCTTCCTGTCGTCTCAACCGCACATTTACACATTTACCTTCTAATGACCCTCAGTCTGAGTAATGACTCTGAAATATCATCCGCCATCTGTCCCGCTCAGACAAAACAAGTTCTGGCAGAAATCTCATGATGGGAAGCGCTGATCTCAGAGAGTGTGTGTCTCCCTGCGGCCGTCAGACGCTCGATCCTCCTGAGCTCTAGAAGACACGTCTCACCTGACTGTACAGTCACTATTTTCTCATCAACATTATGCCACAAATGCACTTGATACAGCTCATGTTAAACCCAGAACATCCCATCTGACTCCAGTGTGTGTGTGTGTGTGTGTGTGTGTGTGTACTGGATGCGTAGCAATGCACAGACGAGGACAAACACAAACACGCATCTTCACTCTGATCTCAGACCTGCTGCTCTCCTCTCATCTGAGTGTAATGACAGCGTACGAGCGTCTGTCGTCCTCTCTGCATTTGATCTGCGTTCAGGAGATTTCCGGAATCCCCGGAATGAAAAGTCATTGAAGACGCAGGGAAATCACGGATTACAGGGTGATTTTCCACTTTCATACAGCTGTGATGATAATCACAGGTTGCTTGACTATAGAATTATGGGATGGTTGCTAGGGAAAACAACAACAACTGCTGGATTTTAATGAGTTGATCTATAAGAAATATGTATTGAATACATGAAATGTTCATAATAAACGTACAAGGAACATTTTAGGTCGAAGGGGTTCGGCTGACAAATAACATTTGATCGTGAACGACTCTTCTGAAAATGTTATTTAAGTCGTTGAGCAAAGCTTTCTGCTCTGATGGAGGTCAAACATCACAGATCATCTCATTCTGACACTGGAAGTTGAGTTTCGTTCCTTATCAAGGGTCTGAACTTCACATTAGACAAAATAATCAATGTTTTCTGAAGACGTAAAACATTGTTTCGTCTGGATAAACTCAAGGGCGTTTGGATGATTCAAACAGCAACAGGCTAAATAACTTTTAGATAACGTTTTGCACACTTTTTGTTCGCATTGTTATTGTGTTGTCACACTTTTTGGTGTAAATGTGGATGTGTGTAATTTAACATTACCAGTGCTTTGACAACGACTTCATCATGCCAATAACGCCACTCTTTCGGAATTTATCAGTGAAATCCCACCAAAACTGGATGAATTCCACCAGATTCACACATTCAGGATAAATAAAACCGTCTCATCATCCAGCTAACACAACATGACCAAACAAACACAAGCTGAAGAGCCATTTGGGGGCCGTTTTCTCCCAGACAGTGACACTATCAGACCGTAAACACACACGGTCTGCTGTCCAAACACCTCCGGAGGATCTTCAACAGCTGTGTTGGTCCTCACACACACACACACACACACACACACACACACACACACACACACACACAGCCGTGAAGAAGCCGTAAACAGTGTTTCCAGATTACTCTTCGACTTCACTCGATCAAACATGCTGCTGACGTTTGCTTTGTGTTGCGCGTCAGAGAAACGTAAATATCTCTGAACTCTGACCTCTGCAAAATCATTCATTACAAATACAAACTTGCGGAGCTATCTGTTTGAGCGACCGATGACAAGCGGGAAGAGCGTTCAGGAAACCTGTTTGAAAACAGCATTTTCTGCAGTTCCTTAGAGGCCAGAAATTACACATTAAATATGATTTTAAGTAAATGACAGGATCGGCATGCCCAATGTTAACATACAACAAAAAAGTACCAAAGTGTTTTAATACTGTAATCTTTGCCTTCAAAATTATTATACACATTTTTAGGCCTTGCTAATATTATTGAGATTTTAGACATTAAAATATGACAGTATGCAAATCAAAGAATATGAAAAAATACAACAATATATTTTTAGACAATGCGGAATGAAAAATTAAATTATTAAATGTATTTTTATAATCTCTTTTAGGGAAGACCCTAAAAATGCATTTAATAATTTAAACTTTATTATGATTTTTATTTTTCATATTCTTTGATTTTTCATGCTATCATGATATTTTAAATGTCTAAAGCAGAGTTTGGGTGCAATTAATGACTAATTACTGTAATTTAATTACAGTTACTTCTGATGTATTTGCATTAAATACTGTACAGACTATCCAACAATTCTATTTCACATCAAAATGTAATGTTAAAATGTATGTTTTTAGTGTAAACTTTACCCTTTACACACTTTGGTCAGCTCAAGAATAATTTATGCAATTGTATATTGTTTATTTAAAAGAATTAAAAGTGCAGTTTTGTGTCTGTCCTTGTACTATTATGGGATTCAGAAAGTAATTAGTAATAAGCAATCCAATACTTTTTAGAGAGTAGTTAGTACAGTAATCTAATTACACTGTAATTAGTAGCTAGTAATTAATTAACACTTTACTAAAGTCTCAAATACATATGCAACAATATGAGCAATGCCAAAAAATGTGGTATTATCATATCAAAGTATCAAATGTTTAGCATCTGAGTGTGAATAACCACAAAATAATCTTAATTTTCAACACCACAGCTACTCTTTTAACATTTTAAACAGATTAAACTTCTTTTTCCACAAATGTTTTGATTGTAAAGTGTCTTTCTTTTAATCTAATGAATGACATTCAGCCATTTAGAGCTCAAACGGAGGCTGTGAAGCTGGTAAACCCACCTGAGCTCCACCCGCTCCCTCAGGTGTGTGTGTGTGTGTGTGTGTGTGTGTGTGTATGTGGGGTCCATTAGCATGTGTGATCCTGCACTGAGGCCCTGAGGCCCTGTCAGGGTCGTTTCCCTCCCCCCGCGGCCCTCACTGAACGCAGACAAAGGCCTGACTCATCCTCACTCCAGACTAACATTAAAACACACGCTCGTCTGCCTCCATCGCTGCCACATCGGCGGATTCTTTAGCCTGAGCCGCGTCAGCGCTTCAACATTGAAGCTGGAGAGTTATTCAGATTTCTGTGGTAACAGATGGGTTTCGGCACAGCATGATGTTTTTGTCTTGTTTTCCAGCACAAACATTCTTAAATCAAGATACATTTATGGCCCTGCAGTGATTTGAATAAAAGAGTCAGAGTGTGAGCGACGGACGGCGGATCACAGTATGGAATAGTTGTGAGTATTATCAGTGCTGGAATGCTGCGGATTGTTTCTAGTTTTGGGATTAGCGTGTCTCTGGACAAACACACTTGTGTTCGACGGCCCCTGAGGGGCTCGAACACCTCCTCGCTGCTCCTCCATTCAAACACACAGGAAACCAGCAGCTAGCGTACAATTAGCACAGCATTCAGGTTAACGGCGGGACTGATCTACAATGACAGAGGAGGAGGAGGGGAATGTAAAAGCTTCATTTTACTAGGAAACGGCCCTCCGCTTGTTAGCTGGAACACTACAAATGCTGCTGAAAAAACTTGAGCACCTCAGTTGTGTCCTAAATGGTGTATATGTACTCAACCGTCTAGTGTTTGACTTTTGAAAGGTTATTTTGCATGTGTGTCTGATAGCTCCGCCCCCTCTGATAAACAATTAAAACTGATAACTAAATGCATGAACATTCCACACTTAATTAAGAGCATCATCTGGGAACACTGGACACTGTGGACATAATCTAAAATGCTACTTAATGTGGGTCAAAATAATGATTTTTTTTGGCTTTTTACACCATAAATAAAATCTAAACTAGTTATAATAAGGAGAACTTAGAATAAAACTAAAAACCTCTTGTTAGCTAATGTTTAATTATGTTTACTTACTATAGATGAGGGCGGCATCAAAAGATCTTAATGTTTATCATCTTTTTTTAAAATTATGCATCATATTTTCTGTTAGATGTTGTAAACCGAGGTTATTACAGTTAAATAAAACCTTAAAAACATTTTTGTTGCTTAAAATAAAATAAAGTAAAAAAAAAGTTCACCTAGTTGCAAATGCAAAAGTTCTGTTCATTTAGTTTAACCAGATGTTCTGAAATAACTGAAACTAAAGATGAATACAAACTATATAGACATATTTAAAAATAAAAAAGCAAAAATACCCTCAAACTAACAAAAATAAAATTGAAAACAGAAAACAAAAAAATAAAAACTACTTGAAAATATTAATGAAAGCTGCTAAAATAACACTGATGCAAACTGGTATTTGTTATTATATTATGTTATTATTATTGTAATAAAAACGCAAAATATATCGTTTTTCTTCTAGTTATTATATAGCGCTAATGAAAACTGCTGACTTCTGCGGAGCAAAATGAGCTGAAGAATAGTGACTCAGGACTGAAAGTGAGCATCTGAACCTGAGATTTAACCAGTCGTACCTGTCTCAGGTCCAGAGTGATGGTGACCCAGTGGAACTGACGGCCGTTTTTGATGCTCGGGCTCTGCCACCACAGGTTTGTGCCATCGATGGCGTTAGTAATGGGATGTTGCTCTGTTTGAACAGGAATAAACATGATCTACAGTTAAGCTAACAGGAGAAATACTTCTAAAGCATTTATTAATATAATATTAAATACTGTGAAAAATGTATTACTCATTGTTACTTACTGTAAGTTAATGCATTAAAAAAATTACCGATAATTCAAGTTGAATCTCATTACCTTTGGGATTCTGGCTGTTTGCGTCACAGATCCGACACTGAGGGTTACGGATTCGTCTTCCAGGAACATGTTCCACCAGTTTACAGTACATCTCAGGAAGGGGCTCGCCACAGGTGGCGTTGGTGGTGATTTCAGCATTGCTGGCGAGGTTCAGGATCGCAGGAAACAGACCTGGAACGACAGAAGATGGAGGTGTTTCAGGGAGTTCAGAAACACTGACACTGATATAGAAGAACTCAAACAGCAACATTACACACTAAAGACAGATGAAGATGGAGAAAAGCAGAATAGGGCTCTTGCACTGAAGAGGCAGAACTGCTTTTTTCTCTTTCTTTCTTTCTTTCTTCGAAGAGTGACCCCCGTCCAACCCGCCCACGTGTCTGTGTGCCGCCATTCATGACACAAATAACTACATCTTGGACAATTGACAAAAGCAGCCATCAATTCTCATGATGAGGAGATAACCATCATCCACTGCTGACCGCTCATTACTGACAGCAAAGAGCTCAATGAGAGGGAACCGAGAAGATGAAGGAGATCCTCTTCCCTCCAGCAAGTCAGGAGGTCAAAGTCTGATTTTAAAGCTTTGCAACGACACATATTTGCAAAATCACCATTTCTCATTTTTGTTTAGTTTAATCTGAAGTACTAAAATAACTTAAAAGAGACTTTAGAGGTGAAATGTATGGAAGCCCGTTTCCGACGCTAAATAAAAAAATAAAAAGAGTAATTGCGAGTTTATAACTGGCAATTCCGACTTTATATCTCGCAATTCTGACTTTATATCTCGCAATGCTGACTTTATATCTCGCAATTCTGACTTTATATCTCGCAATGCTGACTTTATATCTCGCAATGCTGACTTTATATCTCGCAATTCTGACTTTATATCTCGCAATTCTGACTTTATATCTCGCAATGCTGACTTTATATCTCGCAATTCCGACTTTATATCTCGCAATTCTGACTTTATATCTCGCAATGCTGACTTTATATCTCGCAATTCCGACTTTATATCTCGCAATGCTGACTTTATATCTCGCAATTCTGACTTTATATCTCGCAATTCTGACTTTATATCACGCAATTCTGACTTTATATCACGCAATTCTGACTTTATATCTCGCAATTCTGACTTTATATCTCGCAATTCTGACTTTATATCACGCAATTCTGACTTTATATCTCGCAATTCTGACTTTATATCTCGCAATTCTGACTTTATATCACGCAATTCTGACTTTATATCACGCAATTCTGACTTTATATCACGCAATTCTGACTTTATATCACGCAATTCTGACTTTATATCACGCAATTCTGACTTTATATCTCGCAATTCTGACTTTATATCACGCAATTCTGACTTTATATCTCGCAATTCTGACTTTATATCTCGCAATTCTGACTTTATATCTCGCAATTCTGACTTTATATCTCGCAATTCTGACTTTATATCACGCAATTCTGACTTTATATCTCGCAATTCTGACTTTATATCTCGCAATTCTGACTTTATATCTCGCAATTCTGACTTTATATCACGCAATTCTGACTTTATATCACGCAATTCTGACTTTATATCACGCAATTCTGACTTTATATCACGCAATTCTGACTTTATATCACGCAATTCTGACTTTATATCTCGCAATTCTGACTTTATATCACGCAATTCTGACTTTATATCACGCAATTCTGACTTTATATCTCGCAATTCTGATTTTATAACTCCCAATTCTGACTTTATATCTCGCAATTCTGACTTTATATCACGCAACTCCGACTTTATATCTCGCAATTCTGACTTTATATCTCGCAATTCTGACTTTATATCACACAACTCCGACTTTATATCTCGCAATTCTGACTTTATATCTCGCAATTCTGACTTTATATCACGCAATTCTGACTTTATATCACGCAATTCTGACTTTATATCACGCAATTCTGACTTTATATCACGCAATTCTGACTTTATATCACGCAATTCTGACTTTATATCTCGCAATTCTGACTTTATATCACGCAATTCTGACTTTATATCACACAATTCTGACTTTATATCTCGCAATTCTGATTTTATAACTCCCAATTCTGACTTTATATCTCGCAATTCTGACTTTATATCACGCAACTCCGACTTTATATCTCGCAATTCTGACTTTATATCTCGCAATTCTGACTTTATATCACACAACTCCGACTTTATATCTCGCAATTCTGACTTTATATCATTTAGTGGAGGAAACGGGCTTCCATAGAAATGTCATGCAAAATGATAGTAAAATAACACTGAGTATCAATTAAACCGGTCAGTGTCTCGGGGGATTTGAGCCTCTGATGGACCCCGGCGGTGCTGAACACACAGAAACTTCAAACGCTCTGCAGATAAAGAGACGCTGATGACTGAAGTCATTACAGCACATCTGGCCTGCGTTTGCATGTGACACACATGCTGAGAGCCGAGCGACCACCGGCATTCAAAGCATCTGAATCAATCAAAACACCTTCAAACAAACACATTTGTCAGCTGCTAACTAAAGATCTTCTTCTTTACACAGCTAAACTGAATTAGATATTTGAGTGGATTGACTTCTGATGCACTTTTTATGGTTTAGAGATAAAGAGAAACAGCTAATATATTCAGCAGGATCACATCAAGCAGCAGGCGCTCCTCACACGGGTCAGATTTCTCCTGAAGCTTAAGAGGGATTTTAGCTGAAGATAATTGCTCTCCTGCTTTTTTAAGCGTCTCAGTGGCTCATTAAAGTTTATACAACAGCATCATGATTGACGCTTCAGACACAAATGACTCCTCATTCGCTGCGGCTTCAGTCGGGTTTGGAAAACAAGCATTTGTATTTCATTACATCTAGGAATATTTTCAAAAAAGGAACTGGAAGAAGTTCAGGTCCACAAAGCCTCTCCTGAATCATGTCTAGAACAGCATTTGAAGTGGCATGCACTGGTGATGAGATCAGCAGAGAGCGAATCAAAGCGTCTGGATGAAGAGGCTCCGGGACAGACCGGATGATCTGCTGGATTTGCATGTGAACAGAGTCTGTAATCAGATGTAAGTGGAGCTGATAAGAAACTCACAATGTGATTCAGTCAATTCAGCATGAAATGCCCTTCAGAGATAAACGGCTGATTAGAAACCACACACTTACAGACCGACTGAAGCAGGAGAAGACAGCTGAGACTAGAGAATATTTACACTAACGATCAAACGCTTTGTTTCTGAAAGAGTCTCTTCTGCTCATCAAGGCTGCATTTATTTGATCAAAAATTCTGTAAAAATTGTGAAATATTGCAATTTAAAATGGCTGTTTTCTATGTGAACATAAAGTTAATTTATATTCAGTGATCAAAGCTGAATTTTAGAATGATTTCTGAAGGATCATGTGACACTGAAGACTGGAGATGCTGAAAATTCAGCTTTGATCACAGGAATAAATTACACTTTACTAAATATTCACATAGAAAACAGCCGTTTTAAATTCTAATAATATTTTGTGATTTTTACTGTATTTTTAATCAAATAAATTCAGCTTTGATCACAGGAATAAATTACAATTTACTATATATTCACATAGAAAACAGCTGTTTTAAATTCTAATAATATTTTGTGATTTTTACTGTATTTAAATCATATAAATTCAGCTTTGATCACAGAAATAAATTACAATTTACTATATATTGACATAGAAAACAGCTGTTTTAAATTCTAATAATATTTAGTGATTTTTACTGTATTTTTATCAAATAAATTCAGCTTTGATCACAGGAATAAATTACAATTTACTATATATTCACATAGAAAACAGCCGTTTTAAATTCTAATAATATTTTGTGATTTTTACTGTATTTTGTATCAAATAAATTCAACTTTGATCACAGGAATAAATTACACTTTACTAAATATTCACATAGAAAACAGCCGTTTTAAATTCTAATAATATTTAGTGATTTTTACTGTATTTTTATCAAATAAATTCAGCTTTGATCGCAGGAATAAATTACAATTTACTATATATTCACATAGAAAACAGCTGTTTTAAATTCTAATAATATTTTGTGATTTTTACTGTATTTTTAATCAAATAAATTCAGATTTGATCACGGGCATAAATTACACTACTATATATATTCACATAGAAAACAGCTGTTTTAAATTCTAACAATATTTTGTGATTTTACTGTTTTTTTTAATCAAATAAATTCAGCTTTGATCACAGGAATAAATTACACTTTACTATATTCACATAGAAAACAGCTGTTTTACATCGTAAAAATATTTCACATTTTTCCAGCATTTTTGATCAATTAAATGCAGCTTTTATGAGCAGAAGAGACTCTTTTAGAAATCTTACAGATCTAAAACTTTTGAACGGTATGTTACACAAAACACATTTTTAGTCCCTGTAGTGTGAAACGATTTCGTCACCTGCTCTGCTCATGTTATTCATGAGAATAAGTCACATTGAGAGGCTTTTATGACCAACTAACTACAGAACTAAACATCCAGGATTAGCCGTTAATGGAGCCGTACAGAAGTCTCATGTGACCCGAGCTCAAGCATACATTCAGCTGAAATAAACACAAAGAACACACACAGATCAGATGAAAGTTCAGTCTGTAGCGAGGTGTAAGAAGACACTCGCTGCTTTTACGGGTCACAGCTAAAACTACATTAGTGGCTTCCTGACCTCACCGGTGGAAACGTGTTAGATGTGTTAAACAAACCTGTGGGTGAGAAATCTCATTAATGTGGCAAATGCTATACTATCTATGCAAATACCCATGATCATTTGCATGTCTGTTAATCGAATTAGACCACATGAAGCATTTAACATTTACTAAGCTTTTGCTTACACTTAAAGGGATAGTTCGGACAAAAATTAAAATTCTGTCATCATTTCAAGTTGTTGCAAACCTGTATGAATTTGTTTCTTCTGCCGAACAAAACAAAAGAAGATATTTTGAAGAATGTTGGTGACCAAACAGTTGATGTATGGGAAAAAATCATTATTATTATGGAAGTGAATGGGGTCCATCAACTGTTTGGTTACCAAATATCTTCTTTTGTGTTGTTTAGATATTCATACAGGTTTAAAACAACTTAAGAATAAATTCAGGTTTGTTGGGACACTTTTTCCAGTCATCTCAATGCCAAAAATTGTCCAAATCCACCTGAAATCACCCCTAAATGATGACAGAATTTTAATTTTTGGGTTAACTATCCTTTAAGCCTATTTAATGGTTTAATTCATCACCTACATATGTTCACATATCTATAAAATAAGTAAAAAGCACAACTCTACTATAGTTTTACCATGGCAATATATATTCTATTCTGGAAATTCCACTGTATTCCCATCATTTTATCATGGTTTCACCAAAGCAGTCTACTTTTAGTAAACATTTTAAAGAATATCTGCAGTAAATACTAAATCTAAACACATGGGAAGAGAGTAAAAGCACACAATGAGCAGAATAAAGAGTTTCAGTTGCTCATGCTCTAATCTAAAATCTTATATTTTAAATATTTTAGCATTATTATTATTATTATTTACACAATTTAAACTCTTAGTTCGAACAATAAAGCGATGTGTTTATATATTTGAGCTCACCTCTCTGCTGAGCCTGAACACAAATCACTGAGGAGAAAATCACCGCGAACCGCCACAGCATCCTCATCCTCATCTTCTCTAGAATTACTCAATTAATAAACTACTAAATCAAACTGAAATTGTGCAGAAATCACCAGAGTTTCATGTAGATGTCCATCGGTTCTGGTTCTGGTCCTTCTCTCTTTCATTCAAACTTTAGTCATTCAGTGACTCCGCTGGAATGTTCCATGAGTTTAGAGAGGGGGAATCCCGCTGGAATGTACCATTGTTCATGTGAGGGGTTCGTTTTATTTTATTTTCGCCCTGTACCTCTCCAAACACGACTGAAATTATTAAGTTATGTTATGAGATTTACTATTTTTAAAAACAGGTGAAATAATCCCATAGTAAACAATTCAAACCACAAGAACAAAGGCAGCGGCGCGAAATCTGTCCAGGCCACGCTAGTAACTCCATAGCAACGCACTGACCGTTTCAGCTATGACTGTATTTTAATCATTAAGGCGATATAAATAATATATAAATTTGGTATTGTTTTTATTAAAACACTTTTATTTAGACACACAAGATGGTTTCGTTAGATTTGCGACTGCAAATTCGCGAATGAATCACTTGAGTCGAATCCTATGATCATCAAAGAGGCCATTTTGCGAATCGTGAATTAGAATCTCTGACAATGCGAGATGAAGCTGTTTTTGTAAGTTCCAACTTGTGTTTATTTATTTTAAGTTTTAAGATAAGGATTTTAATAATGTAATCCGTTTTGGCTTAAGAATTATGAACGTTGTGAAGCGCTTAAGTTGTTGCGCGTGAAGATATTTGAAAATGCGAACAATCCCGTCTTTCCCAGAATCGTTTGTGATAGCGAACACTTCATAGGTCATATAATGGTTTCCATTTAAAGGGTTAGTTCACGCAAAAATAAAAATAATGTCATTAATTACTCACCCTCATGTCGTTCTCGACCTTCGTTCATTTTTGGAACACAAATTATTTTTGATGAAATCCGATGGCTCAGTGAGGCCTGCATAGCCAGCAATGACATTTGTCAAGATCCATTAATGTACTAAAAACATATTTAAATCAGTTCATGTGAGTACAGTGGTTCAATATTAATATTATAAAGCCACGAGAATATTTTTGGTGCGCCAAAAAAACAAAATAATGACTTATATAGTGATGGCCGATTTCAAAACACTGCTTCAGGAAGCTTCGGAGTTTTACGAATCGAATCAGTAAATCGGAGCTCCAAAGTCACGTGATTTCAGCAGTTTGGCAGTTTGATACGTGATCCGAATCACTAATTCGACTCAAAAGATTCATAACGTTCTGAAGCAGTGTTTTGAAATCGGCCATCACTAGATATTGTTAAAAAGACATTTTGGGTTTTTTTTGGCGCACCAAAAATATTCTCATGGCTTTATAATATTAATATTGAATTGAATGTCATTGCTCAGGCCTCACTGAGCCATCGGATTTCATCAAAAATATCTTAATTTGTGTTCTGAAGATGAATGAAGGTCTTACAGGTGTGGAACGACATGAGGGAGAGTAATTAATGACATCATTTTCATTTTTAGGTGAACTAAACCTTTAATCAAAGTGTTATCTATGAATCAGTAATGAGCATATGCATTTATAAATGTGAAACATTATTAACTGTATCTTAATGAAACAACGTTTTAATATTTTCTGAAGAAATGTCAGGCGTTGCTATGCAGTTGCTAGGTGTTCCCAGTTATTTTTTAGCGCATTGCTGTTTTTGTTGCTAGGGTGTTGAGGCTGGTTTCTAGGGAGTTGCTCTGCAATTGCTGAGGTCACGCGTGATCTTTCCAACATGATTACGTCATGCGTGGAGCATCACAGAGCAGTGCAAGACGATCATTTGTGCTTAAAAAGTATATAATGTTTATTTTTGTAGTAAATGTCCGATGGTTTCATGATCCCAGACTCTTATTCCTCGTCTGGGATCATGTAGAGCTCTTTGAAGCTGCACTGAAACTGACATTTGGACCTTCAACCCGTTGAACCCCAGTGAAGTCCACTATATGGAGAAAAATCCTGGAATGTTTTCCTTCATTTCTTTTCCACTGAAGAAAGAATGTAAACGTTAAATATCTAAACATTTTAATTCTGAAGTGAACTAATTCTTTAAATGCAATGTAAGTCACTTTACATAAAAGCATCTGCCAAATGCATTAATGTAAATGCTAATGCATATTTCTATTTGTTACATCTTGGGGTTTAACGCTACTAAAGTCAAATATGAATATGATACATTGTCACAATCCTCATGATAATCATTTGTGTTCTTTGTGTGGGTTTTGCTGCCATCTTCTGGAAATCATCTAGATGTGTTGAAAAGATCTGACCTCACATGAACTCTTGAAGCGTCAGCTGGACCTCATTCAAGGTGTGTTGAATGTTTGCTTTGAGAATGTTGCTCTGAGAGAGGCAATATATAAATAAAATGATTATTATTATTATTATTGTTCATTACACCTGCTGAGTTAGAGGAGCAGGTGAGCTCCAGTACAATAAGTAGTTATTTTTCTTTCTTTCTTTCTTTCTTTCTTTCTTTCTTTCTTTCTTTCTTTCTTTCTTTCTTTCTTTCTTTCTTTATTATTATAATTATTACTTTTTTCTCACCATTAACAGTCAGGCTACAAATATTAAAGGGTTAGTTCACCCAAAAATGAAAATAATGTCATTAATTCCTCTCCCTCATTTCGTTCCACACCCGTAAGACCTTTGTTCATCTTCAGAACACAAATTGAGATATTTTTGATGAAACCCGATGGCTCCGTGAGGCCTGAGCAATGACATTTCCTCTCTCAAGATCCATTAATGTACTAAAAACATAATTAAATCAGTTCATGTGAGTACAGTGGTTCAATATTAATATTATAAAGCCACGAGAATATTGTTGGTGCGGCAAAAAAACAAAATAACGATTTATTTAGTGATGGCCGATTTCAAAACACTGCTTCAGGAAGCTTCGGAGCGTTATGAATCTTTTGTATTGAATCACGATTCAGATAGCGTGTCAAACCGCCAAACTGCTGAAATCACGTGACTTTGGCGATCTGAACCACTGATTCGACACAAAAGATTCATAATTGAATGTTTTTTTGGCGCACCAAAAATATTCTCGTGGCTTTATAGTATTAATATTGAACCACTGTACTCACATGAACTGATTTAAATATGTTTTTAGTACATTAATGGATCTTGAGAGAGGAAATGTCATTGCTGGCTATGCAGGCCTCACTGAGCCATCGGATTTCATCAAAAATATCTTAATTTGTGTTCTGAAGATGAACAAAGGTCTTACGGGTGTGGAACGACATGAGGGTGAGTAATTAATGACATTATTTTCATTTTTGGGTGAACTAACCCTTTAACCTCCAGCCGTTGTATTGATTATCTCCGGTTTGTCCAGCAGGGGTCAGTGACGGCTGATAATCGGCTCTCAGACTAACTCTCTCCTCTTACTTTGTGTTTCAGTGCTTAGCAACCCTGAGAGAAATATTATCACTGCTCCACTAACAGACTACACAGCTAGCTTTGAGACACATGATGCACATTTACAGGAAGTGTTTTCATGGCCGGTACTTTAGATTTTGAAGAAAAGAGTCTCTAATGAATGATAAACATCCTACGCTGACATCTGTGCCATGTCCATTACTGTCTGCTAGAAGAGAACGTGCAGCTATAAAAATATAATGCTTTTTGTTTGCAAGCGGGATCTGACTCTGATTAGGCAGTGAAGTTCATTTCCTCTCAGAATAAAGTTCAGCTCTGGCTCCTGACCATGTTATTAGATGAACATTGAACTGTTTTGGCCCCGTTTATCATCATCAAGTCTGCCTTGCGTCGCGCTCTGTCTGGCTTCAGTTAAACTCACAGAACTCTAATGGCACAGACGGGCGTAACGCAGCTGAAACCCATTTACAGGAGTTTTGGCTGCTGTGTTCGCCTTCATCAAGACCCGGTTCTGTTGCCCACCTGGCAGAACACGCTTGATCCAGTGGGATGAGCTGAACCGTCAACCAGCTGCGCCTGTTTGGATAGTAGAGATCTATCTATCTACACAGCAGAATCTCCAGAGTTAAATCAGCTCTGCTCAGAGTACATATGGTCCCTCTCTAAATAGTGTTAAAATAGCACTAAAGCACAGTTAAAGTTAATGAGATAATTAAGCAATTAATTAATTAATGATTGTGCATTAGTGATGAACACCTGCTGTTAACAAGCAGAATCACTGAAGAAAAGAGAAACACAGCCTTATTAATTGCTTAATTATCTCATTAACTTTAACTCTGCTTCAGTGTTACTTTAACACTCTTTAGAGAGGGACCGTATGTACTCTGAGCAGAGCTGATTTAACTCTGTGCATGTTGTGCTTGTCTCGTGTCATCGGTTTGGTTCCTCTATATTCACGTCTTCTCTTTGCTTTGGCCTGTGTGTGACTGCATTGGTAGTTCTTCTGCCGCCCTCTCATTCCACAGACATTACAAATGACATCTTTATATTGTGTAATAGTGTGTATCCTCCCCATCGATTCATCATCCTCAGCCACTTCTTCTCGCATTTTATCTCCCTTTACTCTCACACTTCCATTTTCCCTCTCGCTGCTGCTGCTGAAGAACTCGATGAAGAAATTATAGCTGAGATATTAAACTGTCTCCGGTGAACACTTGCATCTATTACACAACACTTGCCCACCAGCACTTACAAATCACACTAAAAGAGTGGAAAGAAATAGGCAACATTATCAAGAGATGCTCAAATGCTCATTCTCAGTTAGTTAGTAACCACATTAAACCTTACTCAGTTATGATACAGTTCTGATTAAAAAAGGTAAAGTGGTTGAAGAATGAGGAAATTACTTTTTTTAAATCACATTTCTTATCAAATATCCTTTTTTTTTGACACAGAAATAACATTATGAGCGTAAAAAGTGTTGTAAAGTTAACCCTTAACACGCTCTGCTCGTATTAATGCTTCACTATATCTCTGTCTGCGAGTGAAAGAATTAGAAGGTCAAGTATTCAGAGTTTATTTATACGTCAGCTGGGCTCAGAGAGGTCAGGTTTAGGGCTAAATGGAGGCTGTAGGTCAAAAGGTCCTTTCAAGAGTCAAACTTAAATTATAAATACTAAACATATCTTTTTTATCTTCACAAATCCTTGACGGACATCTAGCGACACTGTATTATTTACTTCTACAGTAGTTTATGGATTCAGCCGTGTTCTCTTGTTCTCATGACTAAGTTTTCTTATTAACACACAGAAGATATATCTGATATATATTGTATGAGCCAGCAGCTGTAAAGAGTGGTGAATTTCTTCTTGTAAATCAGCTGACGTGTGTTTGCTTTAGGGCATCTGTAGACAAACACAATCCAAATACATCTGTATATTTATGTACGTGTTTGTGAACGTGTAAATGCACAGTAAGGGCTTTTCCTCAGTTGTTTGTTTACAAAGCAAAACCAAATCAATGGGCTGTATGTACACACTCTTGAAACTCAGATGTTTTCTGACCTACATTTATGAGCCGTGTCATTTACATCACCTTCACTTCAGCATGTTCTTGTCTGAGTCTGAAGATAAATGATTTATCTATCTCTGCTGGTAGCAGCTTCACACTAACGGGGAACGTTCTGGCAATGTTCTCTCAACGTTATGAAGAAATTGGGCTTGTTTTGACCAACATGCTGGACAGTTTTATTTAACTCAACTATTGTTTAAAAATCAGACACATAATTAATAGAGGCAACAATAATAATCAAGATGAACATTTATTAATAAGCAATTTAATAAATGATTATTGTTTAATTATTATTGATTAAACATTAATAAATGTTAATTTATTAAACATATTAATAAATGTTAATTACCAACATATTTTGGGT
This sequence comes from Chanodichthys erythropterus, assembly GCF_024489055.1. Classification (NCBI taxonomy): domain Eukaryota; kingdom Metazoa; phylum Chordata; class Actinopteri; order Cypriniformes; family Xenocyprididae; genus Chanodichthys; species Chanodichthys erythropterus. Next base: position 22,661,044 of record NC_090243.1, read on the forward strand.
TCATTTAAAGCAAGAAATACAGTCATTTTTAAATAATAGTTGAGTTAAATAAAACTACCCAGCAGGTTGGGCAAACATTTAACCCATTCGCTAGGTTAAAACAACCCAATCGCTGGGTTAAAACAACCCAATCGCTGGGTTAAAACATCCCAATCGCTGGGTTAAAACAACCCAATCGCTGGGTTAAAACAACCCAATCGCTGGGTTAAAACAGCCCAATCGCTGACTTAAAACAGCCCAATCGCTGGGTTAAAACAACCCAATCGCTGGGTTAAAACAGCCCAATCGCTTGTTAAAACAACCCAATCGCTGGGTTAAAACAACCCAATCGCTGGCTTAAAACAGCCCAATCGCTGGGTTAAAACAGCCCAATCGCTGGGTTAAAACAACCCAATCGCTGGGTTAAAACAACCCAATCGCTGGATTAAAACAACCCATTCGCTGGGTTAAAACAACCCAATCGCTGGCTTAAAACAGCCCAATCGCTGGCTTAAAACAGCCCAATCGCTTGGTTAAAACAACCCAATCGCTGGGTTAAAACAACCCAATCGCTGGCTTAAAACAGCCCAATCGCTGGGTTAAAACAGCCCAATCGCTGGCTTAAAACAGCCCAATCGCTGGGTTAAAACAGCCCAATCGCTTGGTTAAAACAACCCAATCGCTGGGTTAAAACAACCCAATCGCTTGGTTAAAACAACCCAATCGCTGGGTGAAAACAACCCATTCGCTGGGTTAAAACAGCCCAATCTCTGGGTTAAAACAACCCAATCGCTGGGTTAACACAGCCCAGTCGCTGGGTTAAAACAACCCAGTCGCTGGGTTAAAACAGCCCAATCGCTGGGTTAAAACAACCCAATCGCTGGGTTAAAGCAGCCCAATCGCTGGGTTAAAACAACTCATTCACTGGGTTAAAACAACCCAATCGCTGGGTTAACACAGCCCACTCGCTGGGTTAAAACAGCCCAATCGCTGGGTTAACGCAACCCAATCGCTGGGTTAAAACATCCCAATCGCTGGGTTAAAACAACCCAATCGCTGGGTTAAAACATCCCAATCGCTGGGTTAAAGCAGCCCAATCGCTGGGTTAAAACAACTCATTCGCTGGGTTAAAACAACCCAATCGCTGGGTTAAAACAACCCACTCGCTGGGTTAAAACAGCCCAATCGCTGGGTTAAAACATCCCAATCGCTGGGTTAAAGCAGCCCAATCGCTGGGTTAAAACAACTCATTCACTGGGTTAAAACAACCCAATCGCTGGGTTAACACAGCCCACTCGCTGGGTTAAAACAGCCCAATCGCTGGGTTAACACAACCCAATCGCTGGGTTAAAACATCCCAATCGCTGGGTTAAAACAACCCAATCGCTGGGTTAAAACATCCCAATCGCTGGGTTAAAACAACCCAATCGCTGGGTTAAAACAGCCCAATCGCTGGGTTAAAACAACCCAATCGCTGGGTTAAAACAGCCCAATCGCTGGGTTAAAACAGCCCATTCGCTGGGTTAAAGCAACTCAATTGTTGGGTTAAAACAACCCATTCGCTGGGTTAAAACGGCCCAGTCACTGGGTTTGTCCATTTTCAACCCAACTTGGGTTGTTTTAATTCCAGCATTGTTTAGAATGTAATATCAGCTGGTCTGTCTGTCACTGTACATCTGAAATTGATCTTAAGTCATCAGACTCAATATGTTTTAATTCTCAAATGTCATTATATAGTTTGCTAAATGGATTTTACACCCTGAGAATAACGTTATGAAACCCAGTCTGAGTAGGTGCTGAAATACCAACACATACTAAACTCATGTTTGATGCCGCTAATGACGGATCATCCACACGGTATGAGTTCTTGAGAGATTTCTGCTTAAAATAAACCAGCTAAACACACTTTAACTACTGAATGTGATTTATTACTGATTTCCGTCTCTCTATTCACGGTGGAACGTTGCAGATTTCCGGTTATTTATTTGGCAGCGAGATGCCAAGAGGCAAAGCCAAGAACTGCCGACAGATGTCCCAATTAATGTTGAACCACGACACCATTTATAACCCTTTAATCTGTGGCTATTTAATATGCTGAGAAATGATCATTAAAGTTACAGGCTTCAACTGAACTTCAGCATTAAATAACATGCATGGATGTTTCACTACTGGTTCTGACGAGCTGTTTGAGTGTTTGTTTACATACGTGAAATGAAGCTCAGGATAGAATCATTTGAGCCACCAGGTCAACGTCCGTCGGGGGATTTGATCTATAAATAGGTCAGTCGTTATGTCAAAGCACCTCCGTTTGTGCTGATAAAGATGTGTTATAGTAAAGCAGCCAGTGTTGTTTCAATATAAGTTATAAAAAAAGCACAAGAAAATACTATTTCAGTCTTTCTACATCTAAATGTCATGATTAATTCAATGTTACTTGGCGGTTCTTCCTCTCTTGTAAGTTGCATTGGATAAAAGATGCATACTTGTAAAGCATTTAAGTAATGGTTTTAGTTTTAGTTTTAACTCTGAAAGGAGGCTAACTTTATCATAACAGTTGTCTATTTCATAACTTGGACTTCATGCATGGCTTTATTTTGGGTCACGAGTGGCATGAGAGGTCAACGCCATCATATTTCACCCCAAAAATGTCCGTCCTCATCTCTGGGCACAATCAAGGGTAGTTATCGCCAGCCGCTCACGCTCAAGTGACAGGAGCAACTGGACAAGAGGGCCGTGAAACTCAGTAGGAGTTGCCAAGGGGATGTTGTTACCAATCCACACCGTGTCTCCGGACTGTCAGCATGTGGAACGTGTTTGTGACGTCCTTTGGATGTCTTGGCTTTGAGTCTCTAGCAGATGAGAAGAAGCGTCTAGCTGAGAAGGAGACCAGAAATGGGTGGAAAGAAATCAAAGCAGAGCGTGGCAGACGATGCTAGAAAGAGCGCGTGTCCCGACGAAAACCTTCCGACGGTCGAGCGCATACGCAAGCACATGACCAAGCACTTCGGCTACAGCGTGCTCAGCCTCGCTCGCCGCGGCATGCTGGACCTTCCGGAGGAGTTATGGGAGCTGACCGAACTGCAGAAGCTCAACCTGTCGCTCAACGCGCTGCGGTCCGTCCCGTCCTCTCTGGGTTTGCTGCAAAACCTCGTGGTGCTGAATCTGTGGGGAAACCAGCTGACCAGTTTGCCGCCTGAAATCGGCCAGCTCAGAAACCTGAAGGTGCTTTTCGCGTATCGCAATCGTCTGAGCGAGGTTCCCGAAGAGCTGGGCTGCTGCACCAAACTGGAGGTGTTGAGTCTCGCCAACAACCAGCTGACCGGCCTCCCGCCGTCGCTCTCGGCCCTCGCCGGACTCAAGAAGCTCAACCTGAGCCACAATCACATCACTCACATCCCCGGCTGCGTTTACACCATGAAGAGCCTGGTGTTTCTGCAGCTGGCCTGCAACAGACTCGAAAACATCGCCGATCAGATCCAGGCGCTGGCCGACTTGAAGATCCTCATCGTTGAGGGCAACTGCATCCACTCGCTTCCCAAGATGCTCTGCCGTCTAACCAAGCTGGAGCTCCTGAATGTGGACTTCAACGACATCCAGAACGTTCCAGAGGAGATGCACCGGCTGAGACGGCTGGAGAAGTTAGCGTGCCACCCGCTGGACAAAGGACTTCACATCATGCACAATCCCCTGCTGAAACCCATCAAAGAGGTTTTGGACGGAGGTCTGCAAGCGCTCTACAGTTATCTGAAGGCCACGTGAAACACTAGACCTCTTGAAATAACCTTGTTTACCGTCTCTGAGAGACGCAGCTTCACCGAGGTCTCAAGAATTGTATTATGTTTAATCTCAGAGTTCATGTGCTGCTGTTCAAAATGGGTTTACTATAAATTCAGAACATTTTAAAGGATGTTTTACATTTGAGAAGCAGGAAACACAACTAAACTACTGTGAAAAAACAGTATAGTATCTGTAAACCCGAGCACTCAAAATAATTAATTGGCTTGAGTAGGGCAAACTCAAATTAAACAAATTAGTTAGTAATTGGAATTGTTTGATTGCTTTGAGTTTTATGAACTTGTTTCTTTTGATTTAGACAAACTTAAATTTACCTGAAACTGGGCTGGGATTTCTGTTTCCCAGCATGCTTTGCCACGACACTCGAAAGGGAGAATAAATGCTAAAATTAAGTTGGGGGGGGATTTAGTAGCGTTTAATGCTTTGCTATCCCACTTTAGAAGAGTTTCTGTTTTTGGGAGGTTACCATCATGGGCTTCGTTTGAGAACAGATATTTCATAAATGTTCTACATTGCTGATAATTTGCAAGATTACATGATAATTTGAAGTTTAATGCATGATTCATCTTACTTAAAAATTTCAAGTTAAGAGCAATTAAATTAAAAGTACAAAATTGAAATCTGCCACTTCTGCTTACTTAAAAGGTTAGTTCACCCAAAAATGAAAATAACATCATTAATTACTCACCCTCATGTCGTTCCACACCCGTAAGACCTTCGTTCATCTTCAGAACACAAATTAAGATATTTTTGATGAAATCCGATGGCTCAGTGAAGTCTGAGCAATGACATTTCCTCTCTCAAGATCCATTAATGTACTAAAAACATATTTAAATCAGTTCATGTGAGTACAGTGGTTCAATATTAATATTATAAAGCCACGAGAATATTTTTGGTGCGCCAAAAAAAATAAAAATAATAATGACTTATTTAGTGATGGCCGATTTCAAAACACTGCTTCAGGAAGCTTCGGAGCGTTATGAATCTTTTGTGTTGAATCATGATTTGGATCACGTGTCAAACCGCCAAACTGCTGAAATCACGTGACTTTGAAGCTCCGAACCGCTGATTCGACACAAAAGATTCATAACGGCATGAGGGTGAGTAATAAATGACATTATTTTCATTTTTGGGTGAACTAACCCTTTAAACTTTGAATTTCTTAACTTAAAATGTTTGATGTAACTGGTTACCTCATTTTTTTTTTTTTTTTTTTTTTGAGTTTTGCCAACTTATTTGGGTTTACAGTGTAGTTTAGTTTGATATAAAAACTTATTTGTCTGTACAGAATACTTACTAAATAATGTGCAATATACACAGAATGCTATTTATAAAAACGTTGAGAAACTGTATGCCTCATCATGTTGCATATCTATTTTAATGAATCTCAGAAATGTTTTGTATTGATAATTCAGTGTTTGTAGTATGAGATACTGCAGAAGTAGTAAGAGTACGCTTGATTGCAGCTTCAGTACACAATAAATGCAGACAAACAATAAACACTGTTTGAAACAATGGTTTATTGAGGCAGTAATTAACAACACGAGCTTTGCATTTGTTTAGTTTGATTGTTTCAAAGCAACATTACAGTGGAAATAATGCAACAAAGTCGCAGCCTACAAGGTCTGAACAAACATTCTTCCAGTAACGTTACAGGATTAGTTCACTTCAGAATTAACATTGCCTGATAATTTACTCTCCTCCATGTCATCCAATGATCATGTCTTTCTTTCTTCAGTTGAAAAGAAATGAAGGTTTTTGAGGAAAACGTTCCAGGATTGTTCTCCATATAGTGGACTTCACTGGGGTTCAACGGGTTGAAGGTCCAAATGTCAGTTTCAGTGCAGCTTCAAAGAGCTCTACATGATCCCAGACGAGGAATAAGAGTCTCATCTAGAGAAACCATCGGACATTTACTACAAAAATAAACATTATATACTTTTTAAGCACAAATGCTCGTCTTGCACTGCTCTGTGATGTTGGAAAGGTCAGGTATCTGGTCTTTAATAATGTTCTCAATTCATCATTCATGGAACTTTTTAAAACGTTTTATTTGGACGTTCGTCTAACATTTTTAAATGTCACTACTTGTTTCGGAATGTTTACATTTAATGATGAAATGGAACGTTAATCCTAACTTTCGTGTAATCAGGAAAAACGTTTTAAAAACATTTTAGACATGACATTTTGACAAGAACGTTCCTAGAATGTTTCCTGTTATCTGGGATTCCACAGATGCTGACGGATCTTAACTCTGGAGCTGTTTGTATTGAGTCAAGTGCTGGTGCTTCTTTATTCCAGACCCTCACAGCAACTCAAACCCAGAGAGGCTGATGCGAATGTGTTGAGAGGGTCATAAGCCACAGCAGCGTGTCTGAGCCGGTGAAGGTCAGTCGTATTGAAATCTTCCATTTGTTGTGTGAGAGGGCACGGTAAACCAAGCCAAACAAACACTCAATTCCTCGTCCTTTGACTCGCTGATCTCTGTTTCTCAGCTCGTTCTGCAAAAAGCTCCGCGACTGAAGGAAGTGCAGCTGTAGGCAAACAGCAGAGAACAAACACACGTCCATTACTGAGAGAAGGTCAGGCCGAAGACCTCCGTATTGAGCGCTGTGGGTTTGTTTAGCTGCAGACGAGACCAGACGCTTGGATTTATTGTGTTTCAGCACACACAGACTTACACACACACATGTAGAAATCCATGTGACTAATGCTCAATTTATGTTTATTTTTGTGTTTTAATGCGTAATGACCATTATGCAAATACTATAGTTTATGCCAAAATACCATAGTAAAGCTGTGTTAACGCGACATTATCCACCATAGGCATGCAAAAATAAAATAATAATAAACACAATGCTCCCAGCTCACAAAAATATCTTCTAAGAACATTTTCCTATTAAGTTATGAAAACATTCTGAATATTCTCTTAATGTCCAAAACATCCAGTTTTTAAAAACTCTTTTCTTGGTTACACAAACGTTAAGACAAACATTCAGTTTTGCAAACAATGTTACTTTTGAATGTTCTCTGAATGTTCTGAAACCAGTAACATCTAAAATGTTGTTGCTCTAGCGCCCCCTGTCTGTAGAAGAATGTATATACTACCAGTCAAAAGTTTGGAAACATTACTATTTTTAATGTTTTCAAAAGAGGTCTCTTCCACTCATCAAGAATTTTCAGCATCATTACTCCAGTGTCACATGATCCTTCAGAAATCATTCTGATATGATGATTTATTATCAATGTTGAAACAGTTGTGCTGCTTAATATTTTTTGGAAACTGTGATGCTTTTTTCAGCATTCATTGATGAATAAATAGTCAAAAAGAATGCATTTATTCAAAATAGAAATATTCTCTAACAATATAAATCTTTACTATCATTTTTTATCAATTTAACACATCCGTGCTGAAAAAAAAAGTTAATTTCTTCCAAGAAAGAAAGAAAGAAATACTGACCCCCAAACTTTTGAACGGTAGTGTATATTGTTACAAAAGATTTATTTAAATAAATGCTGCTCTTTTTTAACTTTTTATTCATCAAAGAATCCTGAAAAAAAGTATAAAATATTAAGCAGCACATCATTTGTAATGAATCATCATATCAGGACACTGAAGACTGGAGTAATGATGCTGAAAATTCAGCTTTGATCACTGACATAAATTATATTTTAAAAGTATATTATAGTAGAAAACCATTATTTTAAATTGTAATAATATTTTACAATATTCCTTTTTTGTTTTTTTGATCAAATAAATGCAGGGCTGATGAGCATAAGAGACTTCTTTTGAAAACATTAAAAATAGTAATCTTTCCAAACTTGTATATATATTTATCAGCCCCTCCAGGATTTTGTGGGATTTTTTTCTGATTTCTGCGGCCTAAAATGACTGATTTTGCTGCGGCTTTTCTCAAAATTTGCGGCATTTCTTGTGTAGTTTTTTAGTGAAAATACAACAGAGTCAATATTCTTCTAACATTTTTATTACTTTTCTAAGCTCAAGAACCACTGGGCTTTGTAATTTTTAAAAGAACACAGATAATACCTTTATTTCATACGTAACACCAAATAAAACAAACAAACAAACAAAAAGAAATTATAAAATGTTACATTGCAGTGTTTCCCCATAGGGTTTTCTGAAACTGTGGGGGCATGGTTGTCATTTAGAAAGTTTTGTATATTTTGTGTATCAAATATGATACAACAGAGAAATATTTATTTGTTCATCTATCAATCATCACTATATTGCATTGTTTTGCCCCCCACAATAAAAATTATAGAGCTTTCATCATCATAAAACTAAGCATATCTTCTTACCAAGAGATATGGAGTGACAAATAATATATATATATATATACATATATAGGGCGGGGCGATATATCGCATGAGATTGTCACGCACATTTCGTCAGTAAAGCCGGTTCCCTGATTACTGCTAAATCACCATCACCTGCTTTCAAATGGAGCGGCATTTAATAGACAGAAGCTGTGTCCGAAACCACTCACTCGTTCACTCATTCACTAATCCCTATATAGTGTATGGCTTTTGAGTGCACTATATCTGTATGGAGTGAACGAAATGAAGTGAGTGAATTCGGACGCTGACGTATACACTGTGCGTCGGAGATATCTGTCTCAGAAACGGCTCGACACACGATAAAACTATTTTATCCTACATGTTATTTACATTATAAAACAATGTTAATAACAATAACAATCATAATGACTTTATTTTGTAATCATACATGCCTCTGTGCCAGCTTTGTAGTTTAATCGATGTATATTTTTTTTGTCATGCTTAATGTGTTCATAATCATTTAATACTATAAAATACTGCAAACAAAAATAAACACATTAACAAGTGTATATAATTTCATGTATTTATGCTTTTTAATAAAGTTGTTGGAAACGCTCACGCTCACAGATGACGTGGTCTTTGAGCGCCCTCAGGCGACCGTTATAATTTGAATACGCTATGATTAACGAATTTTTTTAAATCATCCACTAAATAATCATCTTTTAAAGTTTAATGAGTTAACAGTGCCACAAATTATTAAAACACATTGCTGTTAGTAAAAACACATTAAATTGATTTAATGCCTACATAATATTTTAATAATAAAAATAATATTTTTATTAATATAATTTCTTTTTTTTTTTTTTAATTCATCTATATAATAATGTCCCCCTACATTTTAGTAGGTTTTATTCAAGTAGTGATAAAAAATAAATAAAAAAAAAAAGGTTAAAAAAATTGGATTTTGGGAAATAGTGCTTCAGCAAGTGTACATCGAATGTACACTCGAAATCAGAGAGAATTGTGGGTATAAAGTAGTGAACGAATGTAGGGAATGAAGTCGTTCACAGAATTCGGACACCACTACAAAATGGCCGACACCCGATATAGTGGACTATATAGTGGATAGGGAGCGGTTTCAGACACAGCTATCGCCGTAGATCACTGACAAGCTACGCAATATCGCGTTCATATCGCAAATTTCGTTTCTGTTTTTTCCCACAAATGCTGCAGTTACCTTTCCTTGCAGGTCCTGATCCACCACAAAAGCTTGATGATCCTCCCCCAAATGTCAGGCCAGAGAGGAGAGAAGGTACTCACACACTCACTCTCAGCTCTCAAACTCAAAATAATTTACCCTCACACTCAAGAAATCGTTCGTTCTCAAACTCGAAAATCGTTCGCTCTCAAACTCAAAATAATTTACCCTCAAACTCAAGAAATTGTTCGCTCTCAAATTCAAAAATCGTGTTTGGGGTTTCGTCACAACCAATAATAATAACAACTAATAACCACGCATCAACTTCAACGGCAATGACGTCACAAGCGGTGCTCGGTTCGCCCAGCCTGGTTCACCTGATGCGCACATCTTCAAACAGGGGTGTGTTTCCCATAAGCATTAGGCTCCTATTCCCAGCATATTTGATTTCTAATGGCATCATATAGTCCTTAGGTCCAACACAATCTATCCATGGTTGAAAATAAAGTCAAGTCCTTTTCTTTATAGTGCCATTGGAAAGGCTTAAGATATGCTCACATCCGGTCCTCACATAATTATTTTGTTACGTGGCATGTCGACTGAATGTTTGGCGGTCGGTTCCTTTAAATAACATCCTCTTACAAGGCTACACATTTGACATTGTCTATTGTCTGTAATAGAACCTGCTCTATCTTTCAAGATTCATTTATCAAAAATATTTTCTCACATTATCGTTGATCTTTAAAGAAATGAGGTCTGTTCGTTGTGAAGGTCACGGTTTTCATGAGCCACTTCAGGAGGGGTGAAGCTTTGGAGGATCTGTAACAATTTATAATTAAACTTGTAAATTTAAAGATGTTTTCTGTCATGATTGGAGAAATGAAATGTGATTACTCTTCTTTATTAAGCCTATACTGGAATAAATGGCATGATTATCATGAACTCTATCAGTTATGATGGAGAGTATTTAGGGATTCAGTCAAGATCTCAGCATTAATCAGATCTTCATAGTGCCTGATGAAATGATGCATCTGTATCAGAAAATCATGATAAAAACATCTACATGCGCTCTGCTCTCAGTGTGCCGGAGTTTTTATTTCATCAAATTAATTTACACTTGCTCTCTTCTGGACAAAAATCTTTGACTCATATTCTGCACATAGAAATAATGTGATTTTCGTTCAGTTGTTTTAAAAATTGGACAATCTGAAAAGACAACGTTATCTGATGTTAAACGTTTTAGAATTTTTAGAATTTGATAATAACATACACTGTTTTTTCAATATTTAAAACCAGCTTTAAAGCACAAAACCTTGCTTGAATGATGTCAAAGGCAGATTGTAAATAAGCCAAAGATTGCTGCTTAGAAGGGGCCGAACAGTAATTAATGTTATTGTCTTATTGTCTTGCATATTGGAATCAAGACAATGTATGTTTAAAGTAAATAATAATGGTCCCAACACAGACCCTTGGGGGGGACTCCCTAATCAACCTCCATTAAATCTGACTGAACACCTTCTATTTGAACACATGGAGTTCTTCCTTTAATAAGCAGTAACCACAGAACTACCTTATCTGATAATCCAACACTTAAGAATATCTAACAAAATATCATGATCCACTGGGTCGAAAGACTTTGTTAAATCAAACAGACATGCACAATAATACTTTTCATCTAAAGTCTCCACAATATCATGTAAAACTTTAAAACAGCTGTAGTTGTACTATGGTTTTTACGAAATCCTGTTCAGTGTGTGTTTTTGTGTGTATGAAGACATTGAATTTTGCGGCTTTTTTATTAAACTTGATATATTATAATCACTTATGTCGAAATTACAAGATATTGTTGAAATAACAAGTTATGGTGAAATAACGAGATCTCGAAATAATGATTTAATGTTGAAATGATGAGATGTCGAAAAATAACGAGATATTGTTGAAATAACGAAATGTCGAAATAACGATTTAATGTTGAAATGACCAGATGTTGAATTAACGAGTTATGTCGAAATAACGACTTGATATCTTGAAATAACGAGTTATGTCAAAATAACAAGATATTGAAATAACAATTTAATGTTGAAATAATGAAATATGTTGAAAAATCGACTTAATATCTTGAAATAACAAGTTGTCAAAATAATCTTATTTCGACATTAAATCGTTATTTCGACTTAACTTATTTCAAGATATTAAGTCGATATTTCAACATCTCGTTATTTTGACATTAAATCGTTATTTTGACATTAAATCGTTATTTCGACATTAAATCATTATTTCGACATAACTTATTTCAAGATATTAAGTCGATATTTCAACATCTCGTTATTTTGACATTAAATCGTTATTTTGACATTAAATCGTTATTTTGACATAACTTATTTCAATATATTAAGTCGATATTTCAACATCTCGTTATTTTGACATTAAATCGTTATTTTGACATTAAATCGTTATTTCGACATTAAATCGTTATTTCGACATAACTTATTTCAAGATATTAAGTCGATATTTCAACATCTCGTTATTTTGACATTAAATCGTTATTTTGACATTAAATCGTTATTTCGACATTAAATTGTTATTTCGACATAACTTATTTCAAGATATTAAGTCGATATTTCAACATCTCGTTATTTTGACATTAAATCGTTATTTTGACATTAAATCGTTATTTCGACATTAAATCATTATTTCGACATAACTTATTTCAAGATATTAAGTCGATATTTCAACATCTCGTTATTTTGACATTAAATCGTTATTTTGACATTAAATCGTTATTTCGACATTAAATTGTTATTTCGACATAACTTATTTCAATATATTAAGTCGATATTTCAACATCTCGTTATTTTGACATTAAATCGTTATTTTGACATTAAATCGTTATTTCGACATTAAATCGTTATTTCGACATAACTTATTTCAAGATATTAAGTCGATATTTCAACATCTCGTTATTTTGACATTAAATCGTTATTTTGACATTAAATCGTTATTTCGACATTAAATCATTATTTCGACATAACTTATTTCAAGATATTAAGTCGATATTTCAACATCTCGTTATTTTGACATTAAATCGTTATTTTGACATTAAATCGTTATTTCGACATTAAATTGTTATTTCGACATAACTTATTTCAAGATATTAAGTCGATATTTCAACATCTCGTTATTTTGACATTAAATCGTTATTTTGACATTAAATCATTATTTCAACGTAACTTATTTCAAGATATTAAGTCGATATTTCAACATCTCGTTATTTTGACATTAAATCGTTATTTTGACATTAAATCGTTATTTTGACATTAAATCGTTATTTTGACATTAAATCATTATTTCAACGTAACTTATTTCAAGATATTAAGTCGATATTTCAACATCTCGTTATTTTGACATTAAATCGTTATTTTGACATTAAATCGTTATTTTGACATTAAATCGTTATTTTGATATTAAATCATTATTTCAACGTAACTTATTTCAAGATATTAAGTCGATATTTCAACATCTCGTTATTTTGACATTAAATCGTTATTTTGACATTAAATCGTTATTTTGACATTAAATCGTTATTTTGACATAACTTATTTCAAGATATTAAGTCGATATTTCAACATCTCGTTATTTTGACATTAAATCGTTATTTCAACATTAAATTGTTACTTCGAAATATCGACTTAATATCGTTATTTCGAAATATCGAGATGTCGAAATAACAATTTAATGTCAAAATAACCAGATGTTGAAATATCGACTTAATATCTTGGAATGTCAAAATATCAACTTAATATCTTGAAATAAGTTATGTTGAAATAACGATTTAATGTCGAAATAACAAGATGTTGAAATATCAAATTAATATCTTGGAATGTCAAAATATCGACTTAATATGTTGAAATAAGTTATGTTGAAATAACGATTTAATGTCAAAATAGCGATTTAATGTCGAAATAACGAGATGTTGAAATATCCACTTAATATCTCGAAATAATGTCAAAATATCGACTTAATATCTCAAAATAACAAGTTATGTTGAAATAACAAGATATTTTAAAAAAAAGACTTAATATCTCGAAATAATGTTGAAATTACGACTTAATATCTTGAAATAATGACTTATGTTTAAATAATACATTTTTTTTTTTTTCACCGTGTGGTTCAGGACTTCAGTAACCTAAATACATAAATTTATACCAACTAAACGAGTTCGTTTGCCCATATAATCTTTAGGGTATTAGTTTAGCTAATTTGGCTTGCTGTCCACTGAGGAGGGGCTCGATGAAGCATCTTCAACTCGAGCTCTGATACCCCCCCCAGTGAATAAATATAGGATATGATTACATAGGGCAAGGTACCTGAAATGAAGGTGGAGTTGGGGAGGTGGAGGGATGCTGGAACAGCTGAGACTGAAGAGAGGTAAGCAGCTGCTTATATACTCTGGCTGTTGATTGGAAGATTAGATGGTCTCGCTCCTCCCTAAATTACGTTTAGGAACTTCACAAAATAACTTTTTATGAGTTAATCAAGTAAAAACAGCTCTTTTAAGGTAACAAAAGCAGGTTTTACAGAGTTGTGTTGTGTTCCTCCATCATCACAGGCGTCCTGCGGCGCTACGCCTCATGAATTCACCTCACACGGCTGACATGCTCAAACCCGCCCGGCCCCTCGGAGGAATTCTGGCGGGTTACAAACACCTCCAGACAAACACAGGTGTAAATAAGTGCTTCAAGCCCGGACACATTCTGCTGTCGTGTGTGTCTTATCGGACCGAAACACTCAAGGTGAGCTGGAGTTATTGTGTTACGCTGCACTGCATCACACTCACATGACGCTCCTGCAACTGTTGCATTAATTGCACTCGCGACGATGACTAATGAGGTGTGAGTATATATGTATGTGTGCTGCTGTAGATAACGCTCACCTCGAGCCGCTCTATAATGGGCTGCTCTCAGTATGAAAGCATACAGGGAGATTTTGGACTGATTTGTTTGTTTGTGTGAATCACTGACCCGCTCTCGGGTCATTGCCGCTTTCTGGAGGACTGAGATGCTTTTGGCGCAGCACTTTTTCAATTTCCTCCTCTCGTTCTTCTTGGATGCTGATTAAACTACTTCGTCTTTGTCATGCTCATTCTGGATTTTGGACGCTGTAGACTTGGACCTGCTCGCCTTTTGTTCCTCTGCGTCTTCAGGATGATTTTACCAGCTCTGCCTGGAGCAGGAGGGAAAGACTCTAAATAAATGCAGATTCAAGTGTTTAATTTGGAAATGATTGATTCCAGACAGCTTTTCATTCATTGGTTTGGCAAACAGGTCGTCCCGCCTCAAACAAATAGCATCACTCTTTAGGCCTACTCTTAAAAATGAAAGTTTCAAAATGAGGGGCTTATGCAGCAGGTAGTTGTACGATCCCCCGAGAACTAGGTTCATTTTCCTGCTTGCATTCACAACGGCAGTAGGAACTCTGAATCCGACCGTAAGCACAGTATTCAACAACAACTCCATAGCCTAGACTTCGGCATCGCTCCATCTATCGCTGTTTTCCGTGTTCATGAAGCATATGTAAACTCAACTGTGTGTTTACAAGGCTTTTTAAAAACACGGTTGCTGGTGTTTCATATGGCAATAAGAGTAACTTTTCTTAAATTAAAGGGTTAGTTCACCCAAAAATTAAATTTCTGTCATTGATCAGTCACCCTCATGTCGTTCCACACGTAAGACCTTTGCTCATCTTCAGAACACAAATTAAGATATTTTTGATGAAATCTGAGTTTTTCCAAGTTTTTTTTTTTTTTAATCCCCCATAGAAAGCAACATAATTACCACATTCAAGGTCCAAAAAAGTAGTAAAAACATCATTAAAATAGTTGATGTGACTGCAGTGGTTCAGCCTTAATGTTATGAAGCGTCAAGTTTGTGCACAAAAACAAACTTTATCCAAGAAATTCATCTCTCCTCTGTCGTTCTCCTATGTTGTTTACATAATGCTATATGTGGTGGCGTTCATGTGTGTTCAGTTTGTAAATAAACATGACTTGAACGCACCATTACACCCTACTCTAAAGTAGAAGATAATTTAGTCCGTCCAAAATGTGTTCCTATATAAAAATCATTCCCAGGTCCTGCGGTGTGAACACGCCAAAAAACGTACTAAAGGAAAACGTTCCTCTGGTGTGAAAGTCGCTTTTAAAATCCATTGCACAGAAAATTGTTCAAAAAATTGTTCTTTTAAGAACTTTTTACTGAAAGGTTCTTTTTGTGAAAACATCATAGGAACGTTTTCTTAGTTCACGTTTTTTGCCGTGTTCGCACTGCAGGAACTGGGAATGATTTTAGTTATAGGAACGATCACGGCGTCATCCATCCTCCGCTCATCCTACATCACTTCAGAGTTCCTACTGCCAGTGCAAATGAAACCAAAATGGCCTCAGGGGGACACTTAGTTCTCGGGACTACCGTAGTGGAGAGTTCCTGAGTTCCTGGTGTTCTTCATGAACCATCGATGCCAAAGAACCAATAAAGAGTGTTCAGGAAGTACCAATGACTGCTGTCCCAACTAACAGGGAACATTCTCAGTGTGCGTCAAGGTTCTCTCAATGATTAAAACATTCTCAGTAACGTTACTATAATATTTGTTCAAAATGATCTGGTCTTTATTAATGTTCTCAGAACGTTAGTACAAAAACATTATTAATGGAACGTTTGTTGTTAAAAGTGTGTGTACATTTTAAATGCATATGTCTGCCGTTAATTAGTGCAGATTTCAGCGCTCTAGGATTCAGATGAGCTCAGAGATCCAGACATGAGCTGAAGCTGCTGGACTCCAGTGAGGATTCTGCCCTCTAGTGGTCAACTGGTGTTTCTGTGGGAACTGAAATAGGCCTGCGTCACATCTGAAGAGTTCATGAGGCTCACTCGTATTCGGCTCAATAATTCAATGTATAAAGAGAAAGTGTGACATTGAGAAATGAAGGCTCAATTTCAATTCCTGAGTGTGAATTAGATATGAATTGGCATTTATTGCTGTTGAATAGTATCTTTATGTCATAATCATGAAGCCGTAATCAGTTCATTAAAAGCATTCATTAAACCACAGAACAGTAGAGCTTTTGCAGTATTGAAACATGATGTTTTTGTATATTTTTACTCACATGGCAAGTTCCACCAGAAGCATTTTAGACGGAGAAAACTGACCATGAGCCAGCTCTTCTCTAGGAGTGCATGTATAACATGAGGAAAGCTTTATAAATGGCACACATTGATTTCCCATGAGCCCTTTCTCTGATTGTCCTTTGTACTCGTGACTGACATGGTTGAAATCAATATAAAATCTTTGGTTGCTAAAGCAGAAACACGTTGAACTTCCACTGATGTGGAGAAAAAGGAAATCTTAATTGAATATATCTGTGTACTCGATCAAAACATCTGTGTTTCTGAACCGAATCCGATGCTGGATGGCTTTGCACCATATGTTTAGGAATGGAAATATGTAATTTTGAAAGGAAAAATGATTACTGCAGTGAATGGCTGTCCTTCATGTCTCTATACGTTCAGTCTGGCTTGATATTGCCATTTGTTTTATGAATATATGCGAGAGATGTATGTTGATGCGCACAATAGCCTTGAGCAACTTCTGCTCCATACGTACAATAATGAACTGCAGGTTTCCTGCTGTATTTCCACAAAGTGCCATAAAATACATTTCAAAGAGCATGTTACAAATCAAACGCATATGGCAAACTGACACAGCTTAAAAACGTCCTTGGTGAATTTTTGTCCAGTTTTTCTTCTTTGTTCATTATATATAAACATATACATCATATATATATATATATATATATAGCATCTTAAAGGGTTCTGTCATATAGAGAACCTTTTAGTGGGATCATTTTATGGATTTAGTTTTAATTAAGTTTGTTTTCATTTTGAATTATGCAAACATGTTTTTGGCTTAAAGTGTATTGATAGTTTATGCCAAATATTAATATAAATATGTATGTGCATGCATGCTCATGATGATGATGAAGGTATGTTGTGACCAATGTTTGTAATTTTTCCATATATTTCCCAGGAAGTCACAGTTTCTCCCGTCGAGTGAATGATCACATCGGAGAATGTCAACATGGCTCAAAGCCAGAGACAACCGGTTCACTCCAGCTGAGTTTGTGTAAGTTTGTCTGGTGACTTTGTGTCTTGACCTTGTTAAGGAAACGCTGTGAGACGTTATCTATCAAGTGTCATGATATATCTGCAGGTTCCTGTTCCTTAAGCTCTTCGGTGAGCTAATCTCATCTACGAGAACTGCATTACAAACATTTGCTTTATGGACGTGTTTGATCGGAACATGCTCTTCCTCATAAACGCGAACAAACGAAGTCAGATGTTTTGAAGGAATGGACTGAGGTTGAGTTTCTGAGGTCTTTGACATCCAAAATACAAACGAAATTCAATTACACACAGCCACTCTGTCAGCTTTAAATTTAATAACCTTGTTTAACAGAAAACTTTCCCAAATTGTGCCCAGAGACCCGCTGCGTGAACCACATACAGCTGGCAGCTTTCAAGCTCCCGTTTGTTTGGTTCGTCTCAAGGTCTCTGGCCTGTGTGTGTGCGACGGAGGCAGATGTGTTTGTCCTGTTAATTGAAACTCTACATGTTTACGGCCGCGGAGACCTTCTCGCTCGCTTCTCCTTCAGAGCACTAAATATAGAGGCATTTATGTGGCATTACTCTGCCGATCTCCAAACCAGACCGCATCAGTCCTGCTTGAAAACATTATAGTGTCGCAGTGTTCGTTTCAGCCGACGTACAGATCCTCAGAACTCAAAAATATTTAATTCATGTGACTAATGCTGAACTATATTTAACCTCGTAAACATAGTCAGAACGTTTTTTTTACTTTTTGAAATGGAAGTTTAATGAAACTTTGTTTTTTTGTTGAGTATAATTTATTCATCAGGCTTTTATGGCGCATATAATCTGAGAACGTGGAGGAAAAAACATTAGTTTTATTCAAACTGAGCAAAAATATGTACCGTACTAAAAGACTTACATATCTAAACTATCAATCAGACGACAGAAGGACTGTAACAGATTGTGTGCAAATATCATGTTGATCATTTAGAAATTCATGTATCGAATCAGATTCAGTGGCAGACAAACGTGTGTCTGTGTCTTTAAGGATCATTGACCTGCTGCTGAAAGAGCTCGTGGTCAACAGGAGAATGGATGAACGTCTGATTTTATTATCTGTGAACTCCACATCTAATCAGATGGTCAAATCCAAACCGTTTGGACCACATGTATGTTCACGGCATTCAGCACACCCGCTTATCCGGAGATTTTCAAAAAGTGCTTCAGCTTCAGAAACGAGACTGTTGCGGTCAGCAGATGGTAAGCTTTGCAACTCAGCAGGTTATGAGCTGGTTAAGAGGAGAGACATAAACAGGCAAGAGTTTGGACAATTAAACATGTCAACACGGGGTCAGGATCAGGCGTGCTGTGGGCCGAGGACCGGATGTTGGGAACTGCCTCGTATTCCAGGATGAATGTTTTAAAACTGATCCGAGAGCAGATGGGAATACTTGCCTCTTTAATGCTTATTGATTCATCACACGACAAACATGACAGCCGTGACTACACACAAGAGACCGTCCCGTGGGTCGTATCAGGTTTAGAGTCAAACGTCCAGTTCAAAACGTAAACTAGGATCACCTGTGGGGAATTCTGTCTTCCGAACAAAAATATCAGTAACAAGTGAACACAATGAAAGCACACTGATATAGATTCACGTAGATTAAGTCTGAAAACTGACATAAATGTCAGGATGGGGCAAGTTGTGACATGTTTTATCACTGTAAAAAAGAATTGTTGGTTTAACTTAAACAAGTAAGTTACCTGGTTGCCTTAATTTCGAGTTCATTGAAATGAGAAATTTGAGTTAATACAATGAAGGCGATTGATTTAATCAACAGAAACTCAAAATACACATTAATTATCTATGATTTGACCAATGGAAAATGTGATTGCTGGAGCTTCTGTTCAGCTGTGATTTATGTTTCATTTCAACACTTCAGATTAGTCCACATCATGCATTTCAAAATAATTCAAATATTATTATTCAGTATTTCTTATTAAGAAAAAAAGGAAGCCTAAGAAGCCCAGATGAAATGAACCTTTTTAATCGTTTCCTCTTTGAAATCAAAGACATGACAAGAGGTTATTTGAGCACTTCTTCATATCTTTGTGTTTCACATATTTTTGCTTCATGTTTGTGAGTATTACAGATATCAAAAACGCTTTGATCACTGTGCATTTGTACTTTTCCAAATATTTAAAAATATATTTATTTATTTGAGTCAAAATGTGACGACCAGTGCCTCAATAAAGACTTAAGGAGAGACGCTACAGGCAAAAACACTGTTTTTTCAGGCACCTGTCAGTTTTTTGGCTTTTCATAGTGTTTTATTTCAGGCTGGTGGAAAGAAAACATCCAAAATACACTTTTAAGTGTATATTTTATAGCACTTTATCTATTTGCGTCTATAGATTTCAATTCCAGTAAATATCTTTAAAGGCCGTTTTCTCAAAATGAGTTTTTCTCCTGCTCTGAGTCAGAAATCTCCACTTCAGCAGAACTTACACACATTAAACTCAATGAATTAAACTAAACTTTACAGTTTTATTCCTATCTATATTCTGAAGGTCTTTACCGAGGAATTTGTTCATATATATAATTGATTTTGTGCAACATTTTATTCCTAAAAAATGGTGAAAACATATTTTTCGGCTGTTGATAGTATTTTCTGATTTATGGAGTGATAAAAACAGATATCTAAAATTCTCTCTGTAAAAACCTTTGAATTTAATATGTCCAAAAAAATTAAACAAGAATTTTGAACCTGACGTCATCCAATATATTTACATTTTTGTTCTAGAAATTTATGCAAATTAGCGCATATTTAATTAAATAACGCCTCATTTGCATATTTAAACATAACATTTTAGAAAACTTGTAATACAAAAAAAATGTCTGCAATTTTTAATGTAATCAGCTGGGGAAGTATGGTGATATCTGTTAGTTGTCTGGGGTGTCTCGCCTTAAAACATAAAAACATTTAAACTAAAAATAAACAGAAAAAACAATAAACAAAACAAAGGATCCAATCAATTTCCAGTCGGATCATTTCATAAAAACTAAACTTTAAAAGTCATCTATATAGCTTCTTGCATAAGACCAAATGTAGTTATATTATGATAAATGAATAATATAAATGTATCAAAAATACTACTTGGATTGAATTTTAAATATTACAGAATATTACTCCTTATTTTAATCTAATTAGTTTATTTACACCAATAAAATGTTGTTTTTTATTAATATTATTCCAGTTTTGTTTTTACACTTTTTCTCTTTAGTCCTTTTTGCTGGACCCTCTAGCACTCCCTTGCGGACCCCAGATTGAAATCCACTGCTTCAAAGTTTCCCTGCGTCTCACACACACACACACACTCACACTCACACACACACACACTCTCTCACACACACACACACACACACACACACATTGTGAGCAGCAGTTCCGTGCGCGTTCCGTGTGACTTTTGGGAACATCCACCTCTGATGGCCACGCGCACTGCTCTCGTGAACTAACCCACGGCTCAGCTCAGCTCCAGCTCACAATCCCCGACGTCTCTCTGAACCTGCGTGCGCGATTCAACTCCACCGGAGACCGAGAGGACCGAGCGCGCGGCACAGAACGCGAACGCCCCTCTGCTGGAGAGAGAGAGAGAGAGCGCGCGCTTGCGTTGCGGTGACGTCACGCTCCTCCGGCGGCGGTCCTAAAGTCGGTAACGACGGACGGACTCAGTTAAACTAGTGCAAAGACCCTGACTGGGGTGTAACGGCTCCGCGCGCGTCACTGCTCAGACGAACGGGAATAATTTGGGTTTGGCGCGGAGCGCGAGAGGAGCGCGGGGTGGCGTTTGCGAGGCTCCCGCTATGGATCGGAGACTTTTAACGGGTTTTCTCTTTTTCGCCGATGTTCTTCTGATCTCAGCCGGAGCAGTTCAAGAATTCCAAGGTAAGAACAATCGGTTATTGCCGGAGACGTTCAGAAAGTTCGTCCGTTGCGCAAATGGTTCGGGAAAGTTCCGCAGAGATTGAGTGTCTCCGCTGGATGTAAAGGATCGGATGAACTTTATAAAGTTCGTTCATTGTCACCGTGTAGCGCGCGGCGCCTCGGTTGTGTTTGATGTGAGATCGAGTCTCTGACGCGCGCCGCAAAACTTTCCAAATGCGCGAATGACGATTTTCCACCGTCTGCGCAATAAAACGAGCTCGTTTCATCTGTGGATTTCATTCTTTTAATGTTTCAGTCGCACTGTTGGCTTAACTAACACGAAGTACCGATATGTTTTTTGGATAGTTACCATGGTGAATATGGTAATCCTTTCTAAACACTGAGGTGAATATACTCCTGTCAGGAGTGAGCCGTTAGTTGTGTGTGTCCAGCAGCTGTCAGTCACGGGTGTTTCACTAGATAACACACTCAAACAGAGAGAGCCTTTGTGCTATTTTTATCTGCAGTTATTCTATCATTTTAATGCAAAACAGTCAAATGTGACGCAGAACAGCTTGTGTGTGTTTCTGTCCTGAAGAGCATCATGTGTGTGCTTTATTAATGCACTTTATTTAGTTTTTATGCATGATTTTAAAGATGCAGGATTCGTCTAAACTTACACATGCGTGAGTGATTTTCACACTTTACTACAGTAGATGTAAATGAGGCGGCTGCTTATGCATTTACCTGAATTAAACTGCATACTGAAGTGCTTTAATCTCAGTGAGATGAATGATTTTTGCAGATGTCGCTGTGGTGTTATTCCGTCGGTGTCCTGATGGGGGCAGCAGTGATCACACATGATTAACTCCAGATTCCCACTATCATACAAATCCCACAAAAATCCAATAAATGAGATGCTCAGATGCTTGTGTGACACATAATGAGTAGTTCTGCTAGATCCTGGAAATATCAGGCAACTTTTTTTTATGGAAAAGTCACGGATATATAAATACAAAAGATTTTTCGTGAATGCAGTCATTATAAAGTGATACAAATGGAGATGCATGGTTAAAATCCATTACAAAGATGCAAATAATGCCCCAATAATAGTGTCAGTTCAGTTCTAATGCAGTTGAAGTGATTTTTGCGTTGGAGAAAGAAGCTGAGATTCACTGACCGTTGCCCTCAGCGCAGGATGAGCTTTCTGGAGATTATTTTGACTGGTGACGCAGAGGATATCCTGAGCTAACAGCCTCTTCCGTGGATTCAGACCTGCTGATTCACATTGTTCTGTTTGATTGTTGTTGTTGACAGATGATCGCATCTACATTAACTGCTTTGAAATATGTGAATAGTTTAATTCCGTCCTTTAGTTCTTTTAACCCTCTACTGCACACATGTTGATGGCACATGAATAAAAAAATATATTCCACATTTTTTGGTTCATTTGGGAACATTGTATTGATAAAACATTTCCTGAGCACCCTCTCCCAACATTTCTTTTCATTGCCTCAGGGCATCGTTGTGCAACAATGGGAGAAAATGATCATAAGACAATGCTCAGAGAGGAAAAATGTCAAGGAATCATTAAGTAAAATGGGAAAACCACTTGAAAAACATTGATATACTGAATTTGATCCATGCATAGGTTTGTGTCATGTCATATAATGTACTTCAAGATTTCACTCCGTACGAAAATTTAAGAAAGCAGTTCTTCTCTGCTGTGAAATAGAGGTGTGTGTTATCATTTTTACTACTTTACGTGTTCCTGCATCTTCCCTTCTTATTATTGCCAATGTGAGGTACTGTCCAAAACACCATCGAAAAGTACCCCTTATTGCACAACGAAAAGAAAAACTGAATTTCTGAACATGCAAAAAAAAAAAAAAAAAAACCCTGACAAAAGGCTTCTCTACACCTTCACACACACATATTTTTACTAAAGCACATAATCTTGCCTTCTCCTCACACCAGAACTGAAGAGGATGTCCCACCTTCAGATGGTGCTTGATAGTGACCTTACTGGACTGTTCTTTGGTGCTTCCTCAACCTTTCTAATTGGTTATAATCATTATGTACTAAACATAGGGCTTAAGAAAATGTTCTGTTTCCTGAGGGCAACGCTGTGCTGTAGAGGGTTAATTAGTCCAAATCATGTTCATGAATCGTTTCTAGACTCATGGGAGTTTGAAACTAGATCTGCGTTTTAATTGAAGGAGGCCGGCTATAAGACGAAACGGACATGAATGTTTGAGTTAGTCATGTGAGGTTGTTGCCAAGTGGTTCACTGTAGGGTTGTGTAAGACACACGGCCGTCTCGGAGAGCCTCGATAGTTTACCGGTGTGTGCCAGACGCATTTCTGAACCCTTGTGCTGAATTCCAGTGCGTCCTCTGAGCTCTGCTCACACACACACACACCGTTTGAAACTGATTCATTTTGTGTTCTTGACTTATTTATCAGAGTCATTTGTTCATGAATCAGACTCTTGCTGTCCGAACCCTTTTCACAGAATCAGTTTTTGATACCTTCATTTTTTTTTTTACATTTAATGTACATGTATACTTTGTGCTTAAATTACAGAAAACTATCATTTTGTTTTAGTGTATGATGACTACTGCTGAAATGAGAGGCTTCATAAAACTATATATGGATTACAAACTAGTTTTTTGTTGCATATTCACAGATATGTGCAGGCGGAGGGTGAAGCAACTTCCTGCATGAAAACACAGAGTCTATGTCATGAAATAGTTACGCGTCACCTATCAGCAACCTATACACATCCCAACATAAATGCAAAAAAACATGTGATCTTCAAATTCTGAATAAATCAGGCCTATATTATGGAAGCCCGTTTCCACCACTAAATAAAAAATTAAAAACAGTAATTGCGACTTTTTATCTCAGCATTGTGACTTTTTTCTCTCGCAATTCGGACTTTTTTTTCTCACAAAAGCGAGTTATAAAGTCACAATTCTGAGATATAAACTTGCGATTGCAAGAGAAAAAAGTCAGAATTATTGTGACTATATCTCGCAATTCTGACTTTATAACTCGCAATTGCAAGAAAAAAAATCAGAATTGCAAGAAAAAAAAATCAGAATAGTGAAAAAAAATCAGAATTGCAAGAAAAAAAATCAGAATAGTGAAAAAAAAATCAGAATTGCAAGAAAAAAAATCAGAATAGTGAAAAAAAATCAGAATTGCAAGAAAAAAAATCAGAATAGTGAAAAAAAAATCAGAATTGCAAGAAAAAAAATCTGAATAGTGAAAAAAAAATCAGAATTGCAAGAACAAAAATCTGAATTGTGACTATATTTCACAATTCTGACTTTATAACTCGTAATTGCAACAAAAAAGTCAGAATTGTGAGGAAAAAAATCTGAATTGCAAGAAAAAAAATCAGAAAAGTGAAAAAAATCTGAATTGCAAGAAAAAAAAACAGAATAGCGAAAAAAAAATCAGAATTGCAAGAAAAAAAATCAGAATTGTGACTATATTTCACAATTCTGACTTTATAACTCGTAATTGCAACAAAAAAGTCAGAATTGCGAAAAAAATCAGAATTGCAAGAAAAAAGTAAGAATTGTGAGAAAAAAATCAGAATTGTGACTATACCTCGCAATTCTGACTTTATAACTCGAAAAAAAAGTCACAGGTAATGTTTTAATTTTTTTATTAAGTGGAAACGAGCTTCCATACCTTGGCCTAGAAAGCGTGCATAAAAGCCCTTCCATTATTTCCACTACGCTGTCACTCATCTTCATTGCGATCTCACAAAGCTCTGCTAATCGGTTAAGCTAACTGAACAATGAATATCTTATTTAGCCTACATAATAACTATACTTTTTGTTAAAGTTCAATTATAACGAGAGGATTTGAGTGTGCAGAACTCAGCACTGAACAAAACTCTGAACGCCTCTGATTGGCCATTGCAATTGTAAGCTCAACAGAATCGTGTGTGATTGGTTATAGGGCATAACAAGTACAATGCAACATGAGCAGATCTATATTAAATGCCGCAATAAACACTTTCCATTTAATTTTCATTTTCACTTTCTTACTAGATTCAGTTTAAATGTGCAGATGCATTCTTGGCCAAGCCCGCTCTGATTTTTGACCCACTGCCAGCCTTAGACACGCTCCGCCTATGGATATGTGTGTGATTCACACAGCGCTGGTGTCGAAGCTCACCTGCAGAGACAGCGGTGTGTGTGTGTGTGTGTTAGCGGTGTGTAAGGTGCTGAGTAAACAGCGCTGTACTAATGAAAGCTCGCTCGTCCTCGGGTGGGCTACAAACGAGCATAAAAGCTAATGAATCAGCCGCTTCCACCAGCAGAGACCTGCTGCGGCGCATGAGGTGGACAGGTGGTCCGCCAGCGGCTCCGTAGCATCATCACGCTTCATAAACGGCCATAAATAAACAAGCACTGGGTGATTACGCCCTAATAATATGACGGCTGCTGTTCAGTTCGGTGCGGCTCCTTTGTAGGTGACTGTCAGCTCAAAAACACCGCTAATTAATCCACAATGGGCCGGCGCCGTCCCAATTTCAAAGGCTTTTTTGAAAGTCTCAGCCCGCCGTCGGGTGAACGCACCTCTGCGCGTGTTTGACCACAGGCAGATATCTCCATTACTGTCATCCTGCGTCTGCAGAGTTTTAATGGCCCTCCTTTGACTCATTAACAACTCATTTAACTTCACTGCAGCACTTTTCCATGTTTTCCTGACCTAATTATGATCAGGCCGTTGTTTCTTGAAGCAGACACAGATTTAATGACAGAAATTGACCCACTTCAGCATCAGGTGATTGAAATTGATTCATGATTTTGACTGATTTATTAAAGAGGTCATACTTTGCCCTTTGTGTTTGTGCTCTACTAGAACAGGTTTTCCTGCTTGAATGTTGATTATTTTCCTCATATTCTCCATGGTTGCAGCTCCTCTCTTCCCAGTCTGTCAGTAACACTCTGTTTAGTTCCTGTCTCTATGAAGCCCCTCCTTCTGAAAAGCACAATGTGCTCTGATTGGTCAGTTGGAGTCAGGCCCCGCCCCTTTATTATGCATATTAATGATTTAAACGAGGAGTATTGTGAAGACGGAGGAGTTCAGAAACACTGATAAAACTGAAACATTACACATTAAAGCATCATATGTGCTCTTTAAGAAGAACTGATTCAGAGTCAGACTTAACTCTAATGAAACCGAAAACTCCATGAATGATTTTGAGAACATTATTAAAGACCAGATCGAACGTTCTATTAACGTTACTGGAGGAACGTTTGTTCAAACCCTTGCCAGAACATGTCCTGCTCAGCTGGGTAGTTCTCCTGCCCTAATTATGCTCAGGCCATTGTTTCTTGAAGGTTGAAAGATTTTTTGACAGGAAGTTGGCCTCTTCATCATCATATTCCGCTCGAGGCAAGAGAAGAAAGCAGAAGTTTCCTCCGTTCAGGCTCAGAGGAAACCGGCCGCCATGTGTTCGTCTCCCACATTTGGTGACATTTTTAATTGTTGCCAAGCATCGGTGCCCGGCGTTAATCCCAGAGATTTATTAACGTCGACGCTAAATAGAGGAGGCGTAAATATTTGAGCTGCACGCGAGGACCGTGTCGTGCCACATAGTTTTTTTAATGACACTCTAATTATTTCTCACACGTTGTTTCTGGTGTTTATTTCATGTTTCATTCTGTTCTCCTCCACTAGAATCAGACCGTCTGCTTTTGCCAGCAAGGATTTGTTCGAATCTTGAATCATTTTTTGTGGATAGATCTGAATGTGAGTTTGCTTAAATGCTTCTATAATCGTTAATATAATCTTAAGTGGAAAGTAAAAACTCGTCTCAGTCGAGTTCAAGGTAAACCAAGTTTTATTTCCTCTCGTGTTATTTTGACAACAGTCGTTTCACACTCCAGATAACTCCAGCCCAGTGTACGAGTGCAGATTTAATTGCATTAATAATCCAATCAGTGAGTGCTGACATTGAACCTGCCCTTTCAGAGCCTCGGCCTCCCGCTCGGCCACGGGAACGCAGGAAATGCCAGAACAGTTAGAGCCAAAATGGAGGACTTTCCATTTTAATAATGGCACATCTTGTTTAGACTCCCATGCCGCTGCATGAATACCGTCTCAGTGAAACACTCGAGGAAAACCGCTCTGTGTATTCAGCTCACAGCCTTCATCTGTAATTAGTTTTCCACTACAACTTTAGATGAATACAAGAACCAAACGGCTATTTTTAAACAGTAACCAGTGGTTATTATGTGCATGTTGTCTTCAATAAGCATTGTGAAGTAAAGATGCCATCAGTGCAGTCTGTTGTTTCTTTGATAATTCAGTGTGTGACGTTAAATATTCAGACAAATGCAATGATTGTGTTTTAGGGATTTGATTGTGCTTGATATATGCATGAATTAAAAAATGCATACTTAAGTTGCATTGGATGTTGAGATGTGGGCGTGGCTCTCACTCATGGAGGCGGAGCTGAGCGTGACGATGCAAAATCTATTAATGCAAATTTAGAAAATAGATTGTTTTCATTTCATGCTTGATAATAACGTGTTAATAAACCAATGATGCGCACACCGAGTAAACCAGTGTTTGTATTGATAATGAAACAGAGGCTTGGCTTTGATTACGCATCATTGCGGTGTTGGTTTCTGGGATAGAGCTGTAGTGTGCTGGAGAATCAGAAGAACGCTGAAGCACAGATGCTGCTGATGCAAGCATTCACTGTGGAGCAGCGCGCCGGAAAGTTGCTCACCGAAGGGAGCTGGATCATTAATAAACATTATGCAAAATATGTGTGTAATTTGTAAAATTAATATTGAACCGAAATAAAACTGCAGCATTAGTGTTTCTTATTGAAGCTCCTTTTGGAGTAATGCTCACAGCGGTGGGACGTCTTTTTAACCTTGAATTGGGTGCTTACAGCGACTCCAGGGGCTTTTGAGAAGAAGGCAAAGGGAATATGATATTAAAATGAGCCCAATAACAGCTGAAAGGCAAATGCG
This sequence comes from Chanodichthys erythropterus, assembly GCF_024489055.1. Lineage (NCBI taxonomy): Eukaryota > Metazoa > Chordata > Actinopteri > Cypriniformes > Xenocyprididae > Chanodichthys > Chanodichthys erythropterus. The sequence goes on from NC_090243.1 coordinate 22,689,403, forward strand.
TGTAAATATTTAATTGGGCATTATACAGTTTTTCTCTAAGCCATGCAGAGTAAGAATGAGACAGTCTGGAGCACCTGAGGCGTCGATGTGGAGAAACCATCGCTGCTTTACATCTGTATCACCACCTTCCACATTAAACGTGAATATGTGCGGTATCTGTGTTGCTTAGTTAGTGATAGAATAGAATTCAACTTGTTTCAGAATGTTCAGAAAAGTGTTTGCAAAATGGAATGTTCATGTAACACTTTAAATCTGAATCTTCAAAAGAAACATTTTCATATTTGTGTTGCCGGATCCGCACGGAAACACGTTTTGACGGCCGTATCAGCACTCCTGCATGCTTTTCTTGTGGCACTTGTTCCGTGTGCCTGTTTTTGGGTCATTGTCACTGTTCTCCGAGCAGGAAGGATATATGGATTTATGAAGCGCCCCAGGACATGGTCCGCTCCTTAACACCTCATATTTCATCTGCTCTTGATGGATGAAACACAGTATGTATGTCATTCGTTTTCAAGGAACTGGAGGGGGAATCTCTTGTGGCGTGGGCAAAGTTAAGTGAGGTTAAGAACGCTCTTGAAAATTAGAGCAGCTGAGCTTTTTAGGGGCTAAACTTGTTACCGAGAGGACAGACCTCACAATGAGGATATCTTTATAAAAACTCTCTGAGTCTATTCAGGGTTTCTGTGGCTTCATGTTCAGGTGAGATATGGTTCTTTAAGTCAACACGAAACCCGTTCTGCTTTCATAATGGAAAAGGAAACACAAGACTCAAGTCAAACAATGCAGGGCAGGAACTGACTTTATCCTTTGGGAACTGATTGGATGAAAGTCTGTCATCATTTACTCATCGTCGTGTCATTAAACCTCTGTGACTTTCCTGTTTTATTCTGTGAAACACAAAAGAAGAAACTGTGTAGCATGTTGAGAACTAAACAATTGACTTCCATTGTGTGGCCAAAAAACATCAAATCAGCTTTATAGTCGTGTTTATCAGATTAGAGCTGGGCGATGATATAGGGACATTTTGCAAAGATTTAAATGATGTAAACGATGATGGAATGATCATTTTTGAGCTATTTGATTGGTGGTTAGAAAGGAGGGAAGAAAGTTGTAACATTACTAACCCTAATGGTTTGAGGACATTATTAAAGACTAGATAACATTGAATGTTCTATTAATGTTAATGGAAGAACGTTTGAGAGAACATTTCCGGAACGTTCCGAGAATGTGAATCTTGGCGTTTTGAAACGGACCGTCGCTCCTGTGTCGCAGTCATCTTCACTGGAAAAAATGCTGGGTTAAAAACAACCGAAGTTAGGTTAAGTATGGACAAACCCAGTGATTGGGTTGTTTTGACCCAGCGCTTGGGTTAAATGTTTGACCAACATGCTGGGTAGTTTTATTTAACCCAAATATTGTATAAAAATGACTATATGGCTGGCTTAAAATGAACCCAAAGTTTGTTAGATATTAAAAATCAGACACATAATTACTAGAGGCAACAATAATAATCAAAAGGTGAACATTCATTATTAAGCAATTTAATAAATGTTTATTGTTTAATCATTAAACTTATTAATAAATGTTCATTTCCAACATACTTTGGGTTCATTTTAAGCAAGAAGTACAGTAATTTTTAAACAAAAACAACCCAATCACTGGATTAAAAACAACCCAATCACAGGGTTAAAGAACCCATTCACTGGGTTAAAACAACCCAATGGCTGGGTTAAAACATCCAAATCGCAGGGTTAAAAACAACCCAATGGCTGGGTTAAAACAACTCAATCGCAGAGTTAAAACAACCCAATCGCTGGATTAAAAACAACCCAATCGCAGGGTTAAAAACAACCCATTCACAGGGTTAAAAACAACCCAATGGCTGGGTTAAAACAACCCAGTCGCAGGGTTAAAACAACCAAATTGCAGGGTTAAAAACAACCCAATGGCTGGGTTAAAACAACCCAATCGCAGGGTTAAAAACAACCCAATGGCTGGGTTAAAACAACCCAACCACTGGATTAAAGAAACCCAATCACTGGGTTAAAACAACTCAATCACAGGGTTAAAACAACCAAATTGCAGGGTTAAAAACAACCCAATGGCTGGGTTAAAACAACCCAATCGCAGGGTTAAAAACAACCCAATGGCTGGGTTAAAACAACCCAACCACTGGATTAAAGAAACCCAATCACTGGGTTAAAACAACTCAATCACAGGGTTAAAACAACCAAATTGCAGGGTTAAAAACAACCCAATGGCTGGGTTAAAACAACCCAATCGCAGGGTTAAAAACAACCCAATGGCTGGGTTAAAACAACCCAGTCGCAGGGTTAAAACAACCCAATCGCAGAGTTAAAAACAACCCAACCACTGGATTAAAGAAACCCAATCACTGGGTTAAAACAACTCAATCACAGGGTTAAAACAACCCAATCGCAGGGTTAAAACAACCCAATTGCTAGGTTAAAAATAACCCAACCGCTGGGTTAAAACAACACAGTTGATGGGATTGTCCATTTTCAACCCAACTTGGGTTGTTTTTAACCCAGCAAATATTTAGAGTGTTGGATTGGGGTTTGTACATGAGGTTTTATTGGACGTTGTACTGTTTCTCCCAATGGAGCAAAGAATTAGTTTTAGTGCTTTTCCCGAAGGATGGCAGGGTTCGTGGAGCAGATCCTTTCTGTCCACTGTCGCAGTACCGTACTGCTTCAGAAGCTTGAAGAGGAGCCAGCAGCATGAAATGAGCCCCTCCACAATGATAAACGAGGCAAATCTCTGCTGGGGAAATCCAATAGATGCCAAATTAAGCAAATCCCTGTTTAGATCAGTGAAGAAAAGAAAATCATTCTGTGTGGTGCTACTTGGCTGGTCCAGAGAGCCGCGCTTCCAACTTCTTGCCCAAACCGAGACAAAAAACGAAGCGTATCTCACAAAACCCAGGCAACTTTGTTTGCTGAAGTTGAAGAGGAGCAGAAGTGACACAGAACTGATCTAAACTGGGGTTCGTGAGAGTGGCGGCTGCATCGCTGTCAGGTGAAGACGAGATGCAGACAGGCACATGTGCAGATAAAGCCCACAGATTCTGAGAGGAGGGTCATTTGGACAGGCAGGCAGATAAGATGTGAGACGCAGGAGCCGGTGGAGCTCAGAGCCGCAGGCGTGTCCGCAGGCGCCGCATTAACAGGGACAGACCCGAAAGCTGCCTCACAGGCCTGAACCACACTACCAACCCTGCACTGGCTCTCCGTCTTCACGAAGAGTGTGTTTGAGAAACAGTACGAGAGGATCACTGTGAATGCTTGTTTGTGTGCTGTAGCTTGTGTATGTTGAGCTCATTCGGCCGCTCCAACATAAGCAGCATATCAGAACGGTTCCTGAAGGATCATGTGACACTGAAGACTGGAGTAATGATGCTGAATAAATTACACTTTACTATATATTCACATAGAAAACAGCTGTTTTAAATTGTACAAATATTTCACATTTTCACCAGAAGTAAATGCAGCCTTGATGGGCAGAAGAAAATCATAACATTTGACCGGTTGTATATAATGTCCAAAGCTCTTCCCAGGACACTTGAAAGCAGCGTTTGTCTCTCTCTTTCCATGAATGAGCGCTTCATTTCCATTAGTAAACCGGGGCAGTTGGGAGACGCCCTTCTCTTGGGTTTAGCCGTAATGTTGTTTCCCATCATGCAGCAGTACAGAGTGTTTGTTCTGTGGCTTTCGTCCCATCATGGCTAATTTGCTCCCCTCTCTTGAGAGGGTGGGTATTTTGTAAGACTCACCCTTACAACCAAAGAATAAGTAGGTCATTGGCTTTTCCTCAATACTTACGGCCTCATCCAAATATTCCAAACTCTCCAACTCCCTTTTTTGTATCAGGCAAAGTTCATGATCTAGCCAACATGAAACAGATCCTTATTATAATGTGATGCATTTCTGCACTCTTGTAAAGTCGGTGTCGAACACTTTTTCCTTTTAGAAGAACTTGCACTGATGCATAGGGAACAATAACACCTGGAACGAGTATTGTAAAGGTAAACGGGGTCATTTTGTGTTCTTCAGCGGTGTAACGTCTGCATATATCCACAGTGAAACTGCAATCTCAAGATGCAGCAGTGCAAATAATGAGGGCATATGTTTACCTCTAACTCCTCTCACCCAGGGAGATGGATTAAATTGAAGCAGTTTGGTTTGTTGTCAGATTCTTAAGTGTTGCTTTCAAGCGTGAACCGTCGCCGGGCCCCCGCGGAGGGTTTACGCAGTGGAACTGAATGGGAAGGTCTCTCGCAGCTAATCGAGTCCAGCCACGGGCGTTTCGCAGCCTCTGTTTAGTCACTGGAGGGGCAGTAATAGCAAACAGCGGGACGCAGCATCGCCGTCTGCGAACGGAGCATACTAATACTAACAAACCATGAACAGACACACACTCCTGCGCTGAGACATGATGCACAGGCTGATGAGACATTCACGCTCACAACAGCTGACCCCATGACACCTTCATGCAATTAATCCATCAATATAAAAGTTATTTTTCAAACTGAAAATACACAACAAAGTAAGTTGATCCACATATATGACAGAGTCTGTCAATATTTATCTTATATACAGACATTTTACTGAAAATACATTCAGTCGTCACTCCCAAAATGAATTCTACGGAAGAGGATTAGGGCCAAGCAATAATAAAAAAATAAAACCATCTCGAGATTAAAGTTGTTAAATTACGAGAAAAAACTCGTTAAATTTTGAGAAAAAAAGTCGTTAAATTACGAGAACAAATCCATTAAATTATGATTTATTTTTTTTCTCGTAATTAAACAACTTTTTTCTCATAATTGAATACATTTATTCTCAACATTTTATCTCGACTTTTTTCTCGAAATTTAAAAAAAAAGTTTTTTCTTGTTATTTAACAAGTTTATTCTCAACATTTTGATTTTTCCTCGGCTTTTTTCTTGAAATTCAACTAGTTTTTTCTCGTAATTTAACGAGTTTATTCTAGTAATTTAACAAGTTTATTCTCAACATTTTATTTCAACTTTTTTCTCGAAATTTAACACATTTTTTCTGGTAATTTAATGAGTTTATTCTCAACATTTTATCTTGACTTTTTTCTCTAAATTTAACAAGTTTTTTCTCGTAATTTAATGAGTTTATTCTAGTAATTTAACAAGTTTATTCTCAACATTTTATCTTGACTTTTTTCTCGAAATTTAACGATTTTTTTCTTGTTATTTAACAAGTTTATTCTCAACATTTTATCTTGACTTTTTTCTCGAAATTTAACGATTTTTTTCTTGTTATTTAACGAGTTTATTCTCAACATTTTATCTCGACTTTTTTCTCGAAATTTAACGAGTTTAATCTTGAGATGGTTTTATTTTTTAATTATTGCTTGGCCCTAATCCTCTTCCGTAGAATTCAACTAGTCATCTTGTTAATGTTATAAATGGTTTGTCTTTTCAGATTAAAGAGTGTCTGGCGCCACCGCGCGGTTAAATAAACACATTTGTCGAGTACATTGGTATTAAAAACGGCTTTTTAAAAAAGCCTTCAATGTTTACAGTGTGTGGAATGGAGCGCTGTGATTGGTTGAGTGGATATATCGCGTTCTGCAGAGAAGAGAGACTGGCGTTTGTCACGTTTTGGAAAGAAAGGGAGAAAACATGACAGAATAACACGACGGATATCGCATTTTGCGCAGAATTAATAAATGACTTTTCAATACCGACCAGATACAATACAATTTTTTTTTAAATGGCGTTTATCACGTTTCGGAACCAAACTCTTCATATAAAAAGCGTTCTCAGTTCATTTCAGAGCACTAAACCCTGATCGATGCGTTTCCCCCAAACCCGTGATTCTTGCTTTGTTTCTGCTTCTGTATCCATGAGATCAACTTCAAGCCACTTCCTGAACAAAGCCTGACTGTAACAGCATGGATAGACGTCCTATTATCTCCGCTCTAAAGAACCGGGTTAAGCTGAAAGCTGAAGCTTTAATGAAACTGTGACACTGCTAATTGCTGTCAAAGGGAGGACGCGTGTGTTTCTGTCAGCAGTCAGTGTCCTCGCTGCTCCCAAACCTGCAGCCTGGATCTCCTCCGGTGGGCTGTTCTGTCTTTAAAGAGGAGGCCGGACCCGATGTCATCCCGTCATGCAGGAATCCATTTCCACGGCCCTCGCACTCACTCTCCGTCTCTCTGACAGTTAAATTGCAAAGAGTGCCGGGCATGACAGACGCAGAGCTCAACAGATAGTGTTCAAGACGCCACGGCGCGCGGACGAACCCTCATCAGCGCAGAGCGGGAGTTCATTTCCCGACAGGCCTGTGATTATAGAGACAGTGGGACATTTAGAGCGATCTGAGCCTCTTGTGTTCCCGAGATGTGCATTTAAGTGCAGTTTTGCTGAGTCTCTGTGTGTGTTGGGCCACATGGCACAGATTACTGAACACACAGCTGTTTATGCTCGTGAAAATCAGCCGTCAGCACTTTTACACACAGACCTTCATCCCAGGACAGAATGGGAAGTGAGTCTTTCTAGTAGCGGCTGTAATTATAGGATCAGCATATGTGAGATTACAGGCAATGACAATACTTGGGTGTCTCAAAAACCTTTTTGGCTTTACTATTACTTTAAAAGGGACCTGTCAAGATGTAATATCAGTCTCTGGTGTCTCCAGAATGTGTGTGTGAAGTTTCAGCTCAAAATCCCCCACAGATCATTTATTAGAGCTTGTCAAAAACACTCCGTTTTTGTGTGTGTCCCTTTAAATGCAAATAAGTGTTCATCCTTACATTGTTCAAACCGGAGTCGACACTGATGGAGAGACTCAGGAAGAAGTTACAACTTTTAGACGTTTCTGAATGGTTAGTGGATAAATTGATGTAGTTGCTGTGGAGTTGATTCAACTCATCCACTAGCATGTGCCGTCATGTTCATCTTTTGTGTTGAATTGACCCTCCTTTGGCGTAAAATGACGGCATGTCAACAACAACTCTTCCTCTTCTCTAAAGCAGCCCAACATGGCCCCGCCCCCTTTGTTGTGTGTTCTCGGGGGCGGGGTTTATGTAAATTTTAGGGTTTGTGATGTCACAACCCGGGAAGAAGCTCGTTGTAGTCTCTACCAGCCTTAAAAAGTGATTTCTGTAAAGGAAAATATCTCTCTTTGCATTGAACTTTGAGTGTCGTAACTCTGCAGATGTTGTTTATGATCAAACAGCAACATTACACACTAACTAAAGTTAAAACAGTCCCATCATAATTAACCACCCCTTTAATGTACTTCAGTAAGTCTGCTTTAAAGATGTGTGTGTGTTCAGTGCTTTTCACGGCTAACAGTGTTCACAAATGGTTTGTTTTTGTGACATCGTTTGAGGCGAAGCAGCGATACAGAGTTAGATTCACAGCTCGCTCATGGGACGAGACCTTTGAGAGTGACGGTAAGCAGGACTTCAGTGGTGCTGCGGGCCGGACGTGACCTTCTCTCTGCAGGAGAGCTGTGGGAATATCACTCCACCGCAACACGGCAGATCCGCCACGGCACTGGATTGTGTCTCCATCAGGGGGACGGCGTGTCAGCGCTGACCTTTCACAGACATTTGCCTGTCTGTGTGTGTGTGTGTGTGTGTTTTAGTGGCACGCCGTCAAACCACCTGCTGCGTGTTTCTCCGGGTCGGGACCCTTCGGAGTTCGACCCCCTCCTCAGCTTCTGATCTTCTCAGTGCAGGTCCTCAGATCCGTCATCTGTGCGTGTTTACCTCGGGTTCCCAGCCGGTCATGTGCATATGTGCATATTATGCCTTTTTACACAGTCTTGATGTTGTTTGAACAGGTTTTTCTGCTTGAATGTTGATTATTCTCCTCATATTCTCCATTGTTCAGCTCCTCTCTTCCCAGTCTGTCAGTAACGCTCTATTTAGTTCCTGTCTCTATGAAGCCCCTCCTTCTGAAAAGCACACTGTGCTCTGATTGGTCGGCTGGAGCGGTGTGTTGGGATTGGTGTTTGGGAAATGTCCCGCCCCTTACCATAACACACTACTAACTAACTCAACCAGGCCCCACCCCTTTATTCTGCACATTAATTATTTAAATGAGGACTATTGTGACTCAAGATGGAGTTCAGAAACACTGACACTGATATGGAGAAGAACTGAAACAGCAACATTACACACTAAAGAATAATAGGGTCTGTTTAAAATAATCTTTTTGATTTTCTCTTTAGTTTGACACCCAAACACTCGAGTGTCCCTTTGAATCACAGCTCGCATCTTAATTAACTCTCCAGAAAGACGAACCTTGAATCCGCTGCAGTTCCCACAGGGATTTCTTTTGATGTATCGCTGATAGCTCCAATTATTGCGTCTGATGCATCGGAAAACCTTCTGTGGAAGTTGCGGCGTGTGACCTGATTTCTGTGAGCTGGAACGCTGTGGTGGAAAATAAGCAGGTGAAACTCTTATAAACTCCTGAATGCTGGGATATTAACGACACCCACATCTCAGAGTAACATGTCGATTACGAGTCCTCACAGGGTTATCATTATAGTTAACTAGATAGACATTTTTAAAAAATAATAAAATAATAAACATGACTACAACTAAAATTAACTATACTTAAAATTAACTTAACTAAAATTAGAAGGGAAAACATAAAAATAAAATAAAAACTATAGGGTCATTCCGTATCAAATCAACCAAATTTCCATTTTGAAGATGGGTAAAATTCAACAATTTGAACATGGAGCTGTTTTGATATCTGTGGGACTGAACTATAAAGGGCCTTAAAAATGGAGATTCCAAAAGAAAAGTCTATTGAGAATGAGAATCTAGAAGGATATTAAGATATTTTGAATACTTTTAGAGTTACACACATGCAAACTTTGGAAAAGGAGTATTTATGGCACTCAGGAATGTTTTATGCAATTGAGATGATAGAAAAACACAAGATACTTTTCTAGTTTCAACATGATTTGTTCTTCAGATATTCCTCTTTAAAAGAAAGAAGTATCATCTATATGCAAAGTGACCCACGTTTTGTTTTTGGCCACTGAAAATGTGTATAATTGACCAATTTACTCATGGAGCCGCATTAAGATCTCCATATCTCTGGGACTGAACCATCGAGGGCATTTAAAATGAAGATACCAAAAGAAATGTTTGTTCAGAACCAGAATCTAAAAGGATATTAAGATATCTTTAATACTTCTTGAGTTACAGGCATGCAAACTTGAGGAAAAGAACACAAGAAGTGCTTTTCTGCCATTTTTGAACGGTCACCGTTGGCATATAATGACACAAAGATTGATAAAGTCAACAGATTTCACTAATAGATCTACCAATCTCTGTGTCATAATAAAATAATGATGCTGCCGTCTTTATAAAGTCATTTTTACACCGCTCTAATTTGGCTCCAGGTGAAAATAGTCACTTTAACCAAACTCTACAAAATAGTGGATTACTCAGTAAATATACATTTGCGAAATTTAATATTTTGGCTTTCATCACTATTTCTGTTTGAAAAAATATTAACAAAACCAAAAATTTGAGCCGGGGTTGAGTTTATGTGAAATGAACCTATAATAGTATCTCAATTAAATAACACTCAGTCTTTATGATTAGGAGCGAAAGCTTTTTCTCGGTGAGAAAACAGTGTCCACCTTTGGTTCATAATCACGAGTGTCCTGAAGCGTCTCGGGAGCTGTATCTGTGTTTCAGTCGCCCTCACATTAAGATTTGTTGCTGAATGCTAAATGAGAAGCTTAGGGCTGTCAAACGCCTGCTACTTCAATTTAAGTTCATTTAGCCTGAGCCGTTAATAATGAATGAACAAGCTGAAGTCAATCGTGCAGGTTCATTTGTCGCCCTATTGATTACAGCGCTCCCATCAGAGCGTGTGTGTGTGTGTGTGTGTGTGTGAAGTATTTCATCATCTCTGGTTCTCCTGGGAAGCATTGCTCCAGCTCTCTCGGGGAGGCTTGCTGTCCGTTCCCCGCCGGGATCTTGGCTTTAACTCCACATCCCTTTTTAATAAACCTCAGTGAGGAAACATCCAAGTCAGCAGTGCTGCAGGACTCTCCGTCTCCATGTTTAGGGAAAACAGAACTTCGTTTCTGCCCACATGCATTTCACCATCATGAGTTACTGCCCTGAAATACTGCTTGTGAGATTATTCAGGAGGCGTTTTCCAGTAAATGTAGGTGTTTTTATGGACACACTCCCAGTTTTAGAAATGTAAGTGCTTTTTGAGGTATTCTTAGTAGTGTTATAGTTGTAGTGTTATATTCTATCCTCTTTTGTTTTCATCAGCAATGTAAAAATCGAATCATATTCACAATGCTCCAGAATTGATGCAGCGAGTGTGATGTAATTCACATGACATTATTTGGCCATCTTTAGTGCATATTCAAGCATCAAGACGTGGCGTTCTGATCCATTAGGAAAGCTCTCGGAGTCTGTATGATAATAAACTCTGTTTAGAACACATGATATGGAAATGCTCTCTTTGAATAATCATCTGCTATTCATGAGACGTTATTTTCCTGGTCCTCGGGCTCCAGTGAAAGCAGGTCAGGATTAGACCGTGTGTATTATCTGACATCAGGAAAGCAATTATGAGAAACTCTCTATTAATATCATCACTGACGCCCAGATGGAAGTTTATTGTAAGTGTTTCTGGTTTGGAGATTAAGACGGTGACCTGGTGCGGTTATCCTCTTACACATCACACTCTAATTCTTCTCTTCCATCTTTGCATTTATGATATGTCTTAATGACAGGTGGCGGGAGTCTTGACGTGAGGTCAGGAGGGGATTTTTGCATCCAGATTTAGGGATGAATCTCACGAAATCTGTCGAGATCATGTACAGGTCACATTTTAGACCCAGTTTGAAAGAAATTATATTTTGCATAAGGAAAATGACACCGCTGCAACATTATTTTCATGCATTTTACCCCAAAAACATGTTACAATAATGTAAAAAAATTGTGATGTATTATTAAAAACTAAGAATATATAATATGTGTAATTTATGCATCATGTAAATCTTTGTTGCATTGCCTTAAATGTACCGTGATTTGAATGAATTGCATTGCAGCATTGTGTGTTTAATTTCCATTATTCAGTGAAAATTAATCAAATTTACTTTCGCAATTATCATTACATTTATGCATTCTCATTATCGTTCTGTCAAGAGTGTGTCCAGGTCATATTTCACACCCAAATCAAAAGAAATATGCAAGAAATTATATTTATCATGAAGCAAATGAAGCCTTAATGAACATTGTTTTGCATTGTAACATTATTTTTATGGCAATTAAGCTAATTTACCTTCCAATTCTCATTACAGTGATTACAAATTCTCATTATTGTAATGTGAAATGAGGTGATTTAATTTTAAAAATGTATTAAAAATGTAAAAAAATGAAAAATAAAAGAAGAATTAAAAAAGCAAAAACACGCATGTGAAAAAATATAAATATAAAATATTTAGATTTCATATAAAATTATATTATGGTAATAATAATGTACTTTATATAAAATATATTTTTATATTTATATATATTGGTTTAACTTAATGTAAGTTACCTGGTTGCCTTAAAATTTTGTGTTCATTGAAATTAAAAATTTGAGTTAATACAATGAAGGCAATTGATTTAATTAACAGAAACTCAAAATATTAAGTTATCTGAACCGCATTAATTATTGAAGTTGATTTGACAAAACAAAAAATGTTGCGATAACAAATCATGAAAATGTAATTATATATATATATAGAGAGAGAGAGAGAGAGAAAGTTGCATTTGTTAATATTAATTATCTGAACTAACAATAAATACAGTATTCATTATTCTGTTAATAAAAATACAACCAACAAATGTATCCTTCATTGTTAGTTAATGCACTAATTTGTAAAGTGTTAGCATTTTTTCTTTGTGTTTTTCTTGTGATTTGAGGGTGAAATGTGACCTGGACATGTTCTCGTCAAGGCAAAAGTATAATTCGGGTGTGAGATGTGACCCATCAAAGCCATTAAACTTTAGAAACCTGCTGAATGGACAGAGATTTACCTTTAGAGAACAGTGCGAGCTTCTGATAGTTTGCTGGAAGGAACGATTTGATGTGATCATGTGAATATGGAGGAAGGTGATGATGACTGTGAACTGGTTCTTTGAGCCTCAGGCGGAGGTGATGATGTGACGCAGCGTCTTCCGGCCGATCGCGAGCGATAAGCAGCGACTCTGACAGCAGGCGAGGACAGACGCTCCAGGCCGCGAGAGCGAGAGGGGTAAAAGCGTGCGACGGAGGGGTAAAGGTTACCTCGGGCGCTGGCAGCCCGTCTCCTGAGGTGCTGCATCTCTGTAACGATGACGGATCAGAGCAGACAAGCGGCGCATGGAGGGACCGAACACCGCTGGGCACTCGCTGCCATTTAACGGCTGACATTTCTATCATCCTTCACTCCGTCTGTCCATCCTGCGACCCTGAACGCATTCATGTGATCTTATACATGCAGACAGAGTCCAGTGTTCATTCTGGATCCTCTATGTGACGATCACATGGACACGTTTTGGGATGTAAATAATTGCTGGGAACCTTATTAGAGACATTATAGAGTTTAAACCTGATAGAGTTTATTTTCTCCATGAAATTGTATGGCATTTAAAAAACAAACAAGCATTATAATAGTGATAGTTTGACCCTTGCTGATGAAAATCTAACAACTTTACTAACTTTTAGACTGAAGATGCTCAAAAACATCCTACATTATCCTTTAAAAGTTTGGGTTGGCGAAATTTTTAATGTTTATGAAAGAGTCTCTTCTGCTCAGCAAAGCTGTGTTTATTTGATCAAAAATACAGTAAAAAACGTGAAATATTTTTACAATGTAAATCAGCTGTTTTCTATGTGAATATATAGTAAAGTGTAATTTATTCCTGAATTTTCAGCATCATTACTCCAGTCTTCAGTGTCACATGATCCTTCAGAAATCATTCTGATATGATGATTTGATGCTCAAGAAACATTTATGATTATTATCAGTGTTGAAAACAGTCATATTTTTGTGGAAACTGTGATGCATTTTATTTTTCATGATTCTTTGAAGAATAGAAAGTTCAAAAGAACAGCGTTTACACTCCATTATAAATGTTTTTACTGTCACTTTTGATCAACTTACTTTGTCCTTGCTGAATAAAAGTATTAATTTGATTCAAAAAGCAAAAAATAATCTTACTGAACCCAAACTTTTAATACAGTTTGATTGCCAATATGAAATTTTAATGCATGGTAAATTTCCTCTCTTCTGCCGCTCAGGTGTGTGACTCTCATTTACGCAGCAGAAGCTCTTATTTCTGCTCTAATAACCAGCATATAGAATCCATAAACACGGGAGCGCAGCGCGAGACTCCATGAAATATTCAGGCGAGGGTTGTAAGTTCTGTTTTGCAAATTTGTCCTCATGAAATATGTAGCGTCTGGAACAGGATGGGGCTCGTGCGGTCGCGAGCGGCTCATGTCAGCGCGATGATGATCGCTCGCTGCGTTGTATTCCCTTGATTTTAAAGCGCTCTCTCGAGCAGAATGTTGTGACCCACGCTGTCGTCTTGCATGTTGCTTCAGAACAAGCGGAGAAGATCTGGTGGACAGTCTGACATTCAGAGACTTCAGGCGGTCTGCGCCTCCTGTAACCTCCTTCAGACAAACACCAGTGAAATGTCAGCCGGCCCTCTGAGATGGACTCTGTCCACACCAGCATCCTTCATTCTTACAGATCCAGTCAAGACAGACATTCTTCACCTCGGCTTCTTCTAATCCGTCTTTCTCTGCCAATGAAGGCTGAGACAAACTCTTGCTTGTTTAATGAGAGGAAGAAGAGGAGGAAGAGAGAAGCAGCAGATGCTGTTTAGTTGTTGTTTTTTCTAAGGCAAGCATAAATATTTGTATTTCATTTTTGAACTGTAGTATTTTTAATCATTTGTGTGATACAGACCTGATTACTTACTGTGAAATCATGTGATCTGGAGTTTTTTATTTGATTTTTTTACTATAATTTTTATATCTATTTTTGTGGAAGCTTGTTACCGCCATAAAATAAAAAAGGTAATTGCGACTTTTTATCTCTCAATTCTGACTTTATATCTCGCAATTCCGACTTTATAACTCAATTCTGACTTTATATCTCGCAATTCCGACTTTATATCACGCAATTCCGACTTTATAACTCAATTCTGACTTTATAACTCGCAATTCTGACTTTATATCTCGCAATTCAGACTTTATATCTCGCAATTCAGACTTTATAACTCGCAATTCAGACTTTATATCTCGCAATTCAGACTTTATATCTCGCAATTCTGACTTTATAACTCGCAATTCTGACTTTATAACTCGCAATTCAGACTTTATATCTCGCAATTCCGACTTTATAACTCGCAATTCCGACTTTATAACTCGCATTTCTGACTTTATATCTGGCAATTCAGACTTTATATCTCGCAATTCAGACTTTATATCTCGCAATTCAGACTTTATATCTCGCAATTCCGACTTTATAACTCGCAATTCTGACTTTATAACTTGCAATTCTGACTTTATATCTCGCAATTCGGACTTTATATCTCGCAATTCAGACTTTATATCTCGCAATTCCGACTTTATAACTCGCAATTCCGACTTTATAACTCGCAATTCTGACTTTATATCTCGCAATTCAGACTTTATATCTCGCAATTCAGACTTTATATCTCGCAATTCCGACTTTATAACTCGCAATTCTGACTTTATAACTCGCAATTCCGACTTTATAACTCGCAATTCTGACTTTATATCTCGCAATTCTGACTTTATATCTCGCAATTCAGACTTTATATCTCGCAATTCAGACTTTATATCTCGCAATTCCGACTTTATATCACGCAATTCCGACTTTATAACTCAATTCTGACTTTATAACTCGCAATTCTGACTTTATATCTCGCAATTCAGACTTTATATCTCGCAATTCAGACTTTATAACTCGCAATTCAGACTTTATATCTCGCAATTCAGACTTTATATCTCGCAATTCTGACTTTATAACTCGCAATTCTGACTTTATAACTCGCAATTCAGACTTTATATCTCGCAATTCCGACTTTATAACTCGCAATTCCGACTTTATAACTCGCAATTCTGACTTTATATCTGGCAATTCAGACTTTATATCTCGCAATTCAGACTTTATATCTCGCAATTCAGACTTTATATCTCGCAATTCCGACTTTATAACTCGCAATTCTGACTTTATAACTTGCAATTCTGACTTTATATCTCGCAATTCAGACTTTATATCTCGCAATTCAGACTTTATATCTCGCAATTCCGACTTTATATCTCGCAATTCCGACTTTATAACTCGCAATTCCGACTTTATAACTCGCAATTCCGACTTTATAACTCGCAATTCCGACTTTATATCACGCAATTCCGACTTTATATCTTGCAATTCCGACTTTATAACTTGCAATTCCGACTTTATATCTTGCAATTCCGACTTTATATCACGCAATTCCGACTTTATATCACGCAATTCCGACTTTATAACTCAATTCTGACTTTATAACTCAATTCTGACTTTATAACTCGCAATTCCGACTTTATAACTCAATTCTGACTTTATAACTCGCAATTCTGACTTTATAACTCGCAATTCTGACTTTATATCACGCAATTCCGACTTTATAACTCAATTCTGACTTTATAACTCAATTCTGACTTTATAACTCGCAATTCTGACTTTATATCTTGCAATTCCGACTTTATAACTTGCAATTCCGACTTTATATCACGCAATTCCGACTTTATATCACGCAATTCCGACTTTATAACTCAATTCTGACTTTATAACTCAATTCTGACTTTATAACTCGCAATTCCGACTTTATATCTCGCAATTCTGACTTTATAACTCAATTCTGACTTTATATCACGCAATTCTGACTTTATATCTTGCAATTCCGACTTTATAACTTGCAATTCCGACTTTATATCTTGCAATTCCGACTTTATATCACGCAATTCCGACTTTATAACTCAATTCTGACTTTATAACTCAATTCTGACTTTATAACTCGCAATTCCGACTTTATATCTCGCAATTCTGACTTTATAACTCAATTCCGACTTTATATCTCGCAATTCTGACTTTATAACTCAATTCCAACTTTATATCTCGCAATTCCGACTTTATATCTCGCAATACCGACTTTATAACTCGCAATTTCGACTTTATATCTTGCAATTCTGCAATACTGAGAAAAAAGTCATTATTGTGAGATAAAGTTTTTACTTTTTTTATTTAGTGGCAGAAACAAGCTTCCATAAATCCAGGCTATATTCATAAAAATTTGGTGTTGCATTTACTCAGAAATTGCCAGTAAATTTTACAAAGAAATGGCAAGTAACCACAATGAATTAAACATGAAATTTTGAAGTAGAAAAGCTGAAATAGTATTTTCTTACATAATGTACTCTATCATTTGTATAATTTTAGAGTGTATTTGACTTGGTTTTGCTCATGTAAACAGCACTCATATTTTGCATCTTATCGTTGTCAAATGCATCCAGTGGCCGTAATGCGTCCAACGCCTCGATCCACGCCACGCCTGTTAATTATTCATACCGACCCGGAGGCCATAAATCAGCCAGGCAAGAGCTAACAAAATTAGCTTCCAATTAGTGTTTGTTTGCGGTGATTATATTCCTCCCTTCAGTAATTCCAGAGAGATCGACTCGCTGATCTCACGACGTCTCCTTTGCCCTTCAAACTGAAGGATCAGAGAGGAAAGAGATCAAAGACTGATGCTCCTCGTGTATCACAGGAGTTACTCAAAAAACAGCCGAATCTCATTCCCGCTCGACTGATAGTGTGCAATCCAGGAGAACTGAAGACGTTAGGGGGGATTATACTGACCAGGAGTGTGTTTCCTGTACAACGATGGAAATCTCTGATCAATCTTGCAGCCCTAAGTTTGACATTGATATGCCTTAGTTTTAATAAATAATGTCAGTATCGATATATTTAAATACGGCATTATCAGTTTGAAGAGTTTTATGAGCGTATAAGCAGTGAAGCACGAGCACGACGAGCTGTTCGGGTCAGAGGGTTTGTTCAGGGTGGAGTTTTGGCTGCGTTTCCTGAACTTTGCTCACAATCAATGTTCCATTTATAGAAATCAATGTGGAGGGCAAATGTTGGGGGAGTGTAACTCGATCCTCCCGAAACACGCCTGCTGCATGTTAGGAGAACAAGAGCGGAAAGATAGAGACCGTATAAAGAGAGCGTATTAAACGAGAACCGTCTGCTGTCCTAGTACCTGCTGTCTGTCCGTCAGTGTGTTTCTCACCAGTGCATGTGTGTGAATTGTGGCCTGTAGGGCCGGAGTGAGTCATGTGACCGTACGGCTCTCCTCTGGCCCGCTGTCACTTCTCATCGGTTCCAGCCGCCCGTGTCGTGTGGATCCCGGCGAGTGAGCCATCGCCACGCCACACTTCAGTAATGTCATTATCGGACGCTGGTGCTTTAGTGTCCAGAGGAAAACCTCTGTCTGTCTTAAACACAAAGAAATGTTTGTTTTACTTTGCCGGTTATTTTGCAGTGTGGCACCGATTGCTTAGACCTGGTGGTTCGTTGTCAACAGGAAGTGCAGATTCCTTCCCCTCTTTGTTCTTCTGTGGTGGGATCTGATGTCCAGTGCCATGATATGCTGTGATTAACGTCAATATCAAGATCCGTTCATCCGTCAGATGAATATAAATGCCTGATAACCTTCTGTTCTCTGTGCAGATGGTCCAACGAGATCATCTTATTCAGTCAAATTTATGCTCTCGCTTAAAGATCATCTGGATTTAGGGAAATTTAATCCCGTCTCGATGACTCCGACCGCACTGAGATTTAATCAGAAAACATGCCGCGTACATATTCATCTGCTCAGACAATCTTAAGCAGTTCTCATCTGCTTCGGACGGTCGTTTCATTTTCTTTGCAGTGTAGTTTGAGTCCCTTCGGTCATAAATCACGGCGCTGTGGTCTGTCCATTACACTGACGGTCTTTATTACTTGTGTTAGAGCGCTTCGTTTCCCTCTACAAGTTCCTGGAATTAATTAAGCACCGTTAGACTATGAAACAGTTAATTATTCTGCCTTAACTTTTAATTTCATTAGCTTTGTGTTTATGCAGCACTTTTTCTTTGTGCACTTTTGTTTTTGTGGTGGAGGATGACAAATGTTGTGGCCCCCGTTTGTCAAGCCTGGTATTTTCCGCCCGGCTGCACCAGGCTTTTCCTTTTCCTGCCCGCGCTGCTGTTCTCCCTGGAGCCGTATCTTCAGGAAGCAGGGAAGAATGTGTAAAGGAGAAGGGAGGGGTGGTGCAGCCGTCCCACGGGACTGATCCCAAATAATGACCAGAAATGACCTAACAACCAGCGACACATCGAGCACTGCTGCTCACTGATCGAGTGTGAGACAGGGTTATTTTACTGTCATTGAGACGCAGTTATAGTTTGTAATTACATGTGTGTGTGTGTGTGTGGTTTTAGTTAAAGTTTTTTGTCATTTTTAATATTTACTGTTTCTTTTAGTTATTTTATCCACTAAATGAAAATGAGAAATGTTGCCTTGGCAGCTAGCTGAAATGAAATAAGTTTAAGTTTTTTTTTTTTGTTTTTTTTTATTTCATTGTGTTTTGTCATTTTTGTTATTCATTTTTAATGACTATAGTTTAGTTAGACTATAGTTTTGACTATAACAGTTTTTTCATTAATTTTCATTTCCATTTTAGTTATTTTAGTAAATCAAGTCAAACTAAATGAAAAATAAAAAAATGGAGGTTGCTGAGGTGCTCTGGGTGGTTGCTAGGGTGTTCTGGGCTGTTGCTAGGAGGTTTCTAGGGTCTGAAGGTGTTCTAGGTGGTTGCTAGGGGTTTGTGGGTCATTGTTAGGAGGTTGCAACTTGTCAGGGTGTTCTAGGTGGTTGCTAGGAGGTTGCTAAGGTGTTCTGGCTGGTTGTTAGGAGGTTGCTAGAGTGTTCTGGGTCTTTGCTAGGAGGTTTCTAAGGTCTGAAGGTGTTCTGGGTGGTTGCTAGGGTGTTACTAAGATGTTCTCTGTGTTTGCCAGAGTTTTCTGAGTGGTTGCTAGGAGGTTTCTAGGGTCTGAAGGTGTTTTGGGTGGTTGCTAGGGTGTTTTAGGTCATTGTTAGGAGGTTGCAACTTGCCAGGGTGTTCTAGGTGGTTGCTAGGAGGTTGCAAAGGTGTTTTGTGTGTTTGCTAGGAGGTTGCTATGGTGTTCTGGCTGGTTGTTAGGAGGTTGCTATAGTGTTCTGGGTCATTGCTAGGAGGTTTCTAAGGTCTGAAGGTGTTCTGGCTGGTTGCTAGGGTGTTGCTAAGATGTTCTCTGTGGTTTCCAGAGTGTTCTGAGTGGTTGCTAGGAGGTTTCTAGGGTCTGAAGGTGTTCTGAGTGGTTGCTAGGGTGTTGTAGGTCATTGTTAAGAGGTTGCAATTTGCCAGGGTGTTCTAGATGGTTGATAGTAGGTTGCTAAGGTGTTCTGGGTAGTTACTAGGAGGTTGCTAGGGTCTGAAAATGTTCTGAGTGGTTGTTACAGTGTTCTGGGTCGTTGTTAGGACATTGCTACTTGTTAGGGTGTTCTGGGTGGTTGATAGAAGGTTGCTAAGGTGTTCTGTGTGGTTGCTAAGGTGTTCTGGCTGGTTGTTAGGAGGTTGCTAGGGTGTTCTGGGTCGTTGCTAGGAGATTGCTAGGGTCTGAAGGTGTTTGCTATGGTGTTTTGAGACATTGTTAAGAGGTTGCAACTTGGCAGTTTTCTGGGTGGTTACTACGAGGTTGCTAAGGTGTTTTGTGTGGGTGCTAAGAGATTGCTAAGGTATTCTGGCTGGTTGCTAGGAGGTTTCTAGGGTGTTCTGGGTTGTTGCTAGGAGGTTGCTAGGGTCTGAAGTTGTTCTGAGTGGTTGCTAGAAATTGAAAAATGAAACTGTTACTTGTTTAAAGTAACAGTGTTTTTTATTATTATTATAGATTTAGTTTTAGTTTAGTAACTGTAATAACCCTGGGGCAAGAAACATTTTCTTGCTCATAAGTTGCTCTTTCTTTGCTCGCGGAGCTCTCTGATGTATCAGCACTAGTCTCTGTTTGCTCTCCATTTAATCTCAACTGAGATTTTAAGCAGTCTTGTCTGTGGTACGAGCCGTCCTGAGCCCTGCGCTCGAGTGTGTGTACAGTGGTATGTTATTGGCTCTGGTTTGTCTCTGGGGCTGTGGTGTGTGTTTCAGTCTGTGTGGGTGTGTGAAATCTGGCTGGGAAGCTCCCAGCCCGTGGAGAGCAGCGTAGAGGAAGGACAGGGTGATGTTTGTGGAGTAAATCCACACACACACGTCCTATCAGCACTAGAGCAGCTGGGAGGACAGGAAGTGGAGTTTCCCACCCCTGTCACTGGGTGTGGTGCGCTGAGCTCTTATCGTCTGGATGTTGAAGCATCAAACACACTGGCACTCTGGGAAAGATTACGAGATGAGCTAATGGAAGCTCCTGTGAATCTAGAAGCTACAAGCTTCTTACATTTCATTTAGTGAGGTTTAGGCTTCACTATTGTAGAACAGAATAACAGCATGCAGGTTTGTAATGTCATGAGCAAAACGAGTAAACCATGACAGAAACGTTTGAGAAGAGGGTGGAGTTTTTCTTCCTGTGAGGTCATGAGGTCATCGAATCACTGCTGCGTCTGTTCTCTGATAAGAATGAGGGGCTTTGTGTTTGACGCTTGTATTTATCTTGCTGTTTTTACAGATAATATCTGTGCATCATCTGTAATAAATCTTGCACATACAGCCACCCAAGAACAAAGTGAACCATCCACAGCAGCAACACGAATCTGCCTGGCAACCCAACAAAGCCTCCATTGTTCGACGCAGGTTTGCGGAAGAAATGCATTGCATTTCCCTGCAATTTTCTTATTACTGTGCAATCATTTCATTGCGGACGGGGCATCGATCAGTTCCGGCTTTCTCCAGGGCGATCTTCTCCATGTTTGAGCAGAGGAACAGAGAGCCTTTCATGACACTCCAGATTAGCATTGAATTTGCAATTCAGTCACATGAGGCTGAAGATGGAGATCTCAAGCCAGCGCAGTAGTTTCTGACTAATGTTCCAGTGGTTTAATCTTCCACTGTAACAGCTCTGAATGACATTTAAACCATTGCTTTCACACAGGAGTGTGCGATGTATATCGTTAACAATGTGCGATCTGACATGTCCCTCACTTTACTACAGATGTAGTCAAGTAGGTTAGGCTAGTGCGCTTGTGCGCTTAGAGTGCAAACTTTTACTGCATGATTTAGTCTGTTAAAATCTATTTATAATACCCTCAATATTCAAGATAAGAGGCAAAAATACCTCTGTATATCTTTTATATTTATAAAAGTTAATATATTTAATCAAGAGATATTTTTCTCCAAATATCAGCATGATTACAAATGTGGTATTGATTTTATACAACAATTCAATAAACAAGAAGTTAATATTAAGTGACTTACATTTTAGACACCATATTGCCTGTTTTTGCCATCAAAAATAGTTCCAAACAAAGCCACAGGACTGTTTTGCGTCTGAGTTTTGTTACTGAATGAATGAATCATCTGAATGAATGATTCAATGACTCACTCATTAAGACAGTCAAATGCTTCATTCCTGTATAAATCAGCCGTTTGAATGAATCGGTTAAAATTCAATGACTCACTCATTAACAGTGACTTGCTGCCACCTATCATTTCATTAAAAAAAAAAAAAACATTTTATGTTTAAAACATCAAAACATTATTTATGTGTTTGTAACTGCAGGTTAAACACATTCATGTCCCTCTGAGCTGCATTAAACAGTCTGTGTAAATGCGTATAAATGCTTCTGTTTCCTCAAAGATTAATTTTGTTGATACTGATTTCATTTGATTGGTAACAGCCCTATTGTGTCTTATTATTCCAATTTAATTTGATTAAATGGAAAAATGTGACACAAAAGATGATGCACACATTTAATTAGGTAAAAAAAGAGGCTTCATAAAGGTAGGAATGCCCATAAAAGGTGAAAGTCGATTTAAACTTATTGGAAAAGATGATTTCTCTCACTGCAGCAAACTGACTACCACACAGAATATGAAGAATATTTTAAAAACTGTCCTAAACCTGCCAGAGGTGCCAACACAATAAACACACTCAGCGAAATATCGTCTAATTATCGAGAAAATCCCCAAAAATATCAAGATATCCTTTTTTTGTAAGTATCATACACTCCTACTTTCACATATAAACATTTGCTGAATTAATAGCAGAAGTTCTGGGTTTTGTGTGAGGAATATCAACACATGTTGTCTTGAAAACTGTGGAATAACCTCTCCAAACTGTTAACTCATTAGTGATCCATCACAGAATGTCAACCATTTGACACCAAACCACCAACTGTCAATTGGGTCGTCTTGAGAACGTTTTTAAACTTTTCAAATATTGAAAGGTTTCCTGAGGAGAATTTAAAACAGACCCAAATGAGTCAATAGTTGTAAAATAAACATTGAAACATTGTTGATTTCATTCTGAAGGTCAGATGACTGGGTTTGCCATTGTCACTGTTGTCTAGGAGAAACAGTCGAGAGCTCATTTGTAAAGTGATCTATGTTGAGGAGACAAAAGGGAGGAACCTTCTCGACGGTAATCAAGGCTGTAAACCAGCGCCACAGGCTCCTCACACCAGGAGCGGGAGAGTTTATGGTCTCGGGGAGCTTTTGAAGAGCCGTCTCACGCTGAGATGAATCCTCTCTGGAATGCTCAGAGCTGCCGGGGTGGATGAACGATATTGTCCGGGCTTTGACTGGAATTCTCATTATTCTCATCCTCTGAAACCCTTGAATGTTTAGAGAAGGTGCTGGTATAGCAGGGTCGTGTGAGGACACCAGGGAAAGACACGCTCTGTAAATATTACTACGGTAAACTAAACAGAGCTTGAGAGCGGCTGTGATCGTCCACAGGTTTGCTCGGATAAACTTAAGGCAGACCAGTGAGTTTCATTTGTAAACACCTTCATTCTGTTTACAACCACTGTAAGTTCATTCCTGACCGCAAGAAGCCTGGCGAGGAGAAGAGTTAGACATGAAACTGTCATTGTTATTACTATTATTACATTATTTAAATGTGCAAGTTTATATTGCATTTTTGCATAAGCCTTAGTCAGCTAACAAAGTAGCAAAATAAATGACTTGTATTGCTTAATAATTGTATTAAAAGCATTTTTTTTTTTTTTTTTTTGAGTGTGGTCATTTTACTAGCAATGAATCACTGTTTGCAGTCTTAAAGATATTTTAAATGTTTGTTTTAGTCTCTGGATTTTTGTGTTTACTTGTGTAAAACAGTGCTGGGTGTTCTGGGTGGTTGCTAAAGTGCTTAGCTGGTTGCTAGGAGGTTGCTAGGGTGTTCTCGGTGGTTGTTAGGAGATTGCTCATGTTCTGGGTGGTTGCTAGGGTGATCTTTGTGGTTGCTAGGTGGTTGCAAGATGTTCTAGGTGGTTGTTAGGAAGATTGCTAGTTTTCAGGGTGGTTGCTTAGAGGTTTCTAAGGTGATCTGGCTGGTTTCTAGAAGGTTGATAGGGTGTTCTGGGTGGTTGCTAGGAGGTTGCTAACTTGTTCTGGGTGGTTGCAAGGGTGTTCTGGGTTGGTTGTTAGGCGATTGCTACTGTTCTAGGTGGTTGCTATGAGGTTGCTAGGGTGTTCTGGGTTGGTTGTTAGAAGATTGTCCGTGTTCTGGGTGGTTGCTAGGAGGTTGCTAACTTGTTCTGGGTGGTTGCAAGGGTGTTCTGGGTTGGTTGTTAGGTGATTGCTACTGTTCTGGGTGGTTGCTAGGAGGTTGCTAGGGTGTTCTGGGTTGGTTGTTAGAAGATTGTCCGTGTTCTGGGTGGTTGCTAGAGGGTTGCTAAGTTGTTCTGGTTGGTTGCTAGGTTGTTCTGGGAGGTTGTTAGTAGATTGCTACTGTTCTGGGTGGTTGCTAGGAGGTTGCTAGGTTGTTCTAGGAGGTTGTTAATAGATTTCTTCTGTTCTGGATAGTTTCTAGGAGGTTGCTAGAAGCTTTCTGTTTGATTGCTAAAGGTTGCTTAGGTGTGCTGGCTGGTTGCTAGGAGGTTGTTAAGGTGTTCTGGGTAGTTGCTAGGAGGTTATTAGAGTGGTTGTGGGCGCTCAGGTCTCTCATTTAATCTTCATCTGTGGATTTTTTTTGTTGTTGTTTTATTGTCCAGCAGGTGAATCATAATTGTAAGTCTAATCACTTAGTAAAGTAACACTCCATCTAATCTGTGGTAAATGAATCTGTTATGTTTTTTGTTAATTTCAAATGAAGTTTTGAAGAATTGCTTTAGACGTTGAGCACATCTTGATGTCTTCATTGCTGCATTGAGTCTGATTAGATAAAACAGGGCGACTCTAAACTTCACCAATTCTCAATTTACACGACGGCTCTTCAGCCATAATGATATTTCAGAGAAAACAGCTTCTTTTCCATAAATCCCCACAATAATCCTCCAAATCGCCAAAATGTTGCCGGCAGCTTAAACTCCTGATTGAAGATTGAGACTGAGAACAGAATTCTATTAAATATGCCTGGTAAAAACAGATGGCTACTCATACAACATCATTTCCTCTCATCAGAGGATAAACGGGTCACAGGACGTCCTGAGGTCAGACACTCATGCAGGTCTAGAGACGCTGGAGAACAAAACCAGGACGTGAAATAAACACACCTCACAATGGACTGAGAGTGTGTGTCATACAGCGAGAGTTTAACGAGTGTGCTGCAGTTAATTCTGTCTGGACACTCGTCTCTTTCAGCGCTGATGTAACTCTAGTCTCTATCTAGAGTCTGATGGAGAACATGTTTGAAAGGCCCCGTAAGACCCAAACTATGCTGAACTATAATGGGCCGCATTGGACTCATTCCAAACACAACATTCAGCTCAGAGCTTCAGACCTCCACGATAATATTCACATCCATTCTGCATTTAAATATTACGTCAGGAGATTTTTGGAATATTTCAACTTTACTCAGGGCTCTTTTCTATTTGTATATGGTGCTGTCCTGGAGAACTGCCTGTATTTGTGTTATGTAACAGATAAAGTCCTGGACAAAAGTTTGGAATAATTACAATTTTTGAAAGACGTCTCTTATGCTCAGTAAGCCTGCTTTTATAGTACTGTAAAAACAGCAATATTGTGAAATATTATTCCAATTTGTTTTAAAATGTGACTTATTTCTGTGATTTCTGATATCGTGACACATTTATTTTTCAGGATTCTTTGATGAATAGAAAGTTTTTTTAAACAGAATCTTTTGTAACATTATGAATGTCTCTACTGTTGCTTTTGATCAATTTTATGCGTCCTTGATGAATAAAGTATTAATTTTTTTAAGTCTTATTGACCCAAACTTTTGAACAGTAGTGTATGATGGTTTCCACAAAAATATAAAGCATTTACAAAATTGATAATAATCAGAAATGTTTCTTGAACATCAAATCATCATATCAGAATGATTTCTGAAGGATCATGTGACACTGAAGACTGGAGTAATGATGCTGAAAATTCAGCTTTGATCACAGGAATAAATTACACTTTAGTATATATTCACATAGAAAACAGATGATTTACATTGGAATAATATTTCACTATTTCTACAGTATTTTGACACTTATTTTGAAAAATCTTAAGCATTCCAAACCTTTGACTAGTAGTGTATATATTCGCAAGATGAAAATTGCTTATATTTTCCAATTTAAGTTTTCATGTAGTATTCAGTCCCTCCTTCAGTAGCACACTTGATCTAGTTCAGTATATTACAGAGAACATGCAGCTTTTTAAAGCTAATCAAGAATTACAACAGCAGCCTCAAACAGTGCTAGATGTTTGTCTTGCATAATTAAACGAAATTAAAATGATTAAAAGTAATTAAAATGTTTGTGCTAAATAATTGAAAAAACAATTGGCTCGTTTGAAGCCCCGAAGAACTTTTTAATGTGAAAGTTTGTTGATCGTTCCTTCAGAACACTAGAAAGCTCATTAGTGTTGTTGTTTACCTTCTTGATTCCGAGATCAAAGGGAAACGCTCTGGTTTCTGGAGCGCCGTGTATTCCACCGAGTCCTTGCTGGCGAGGTTTGGACAAATTGGGCCTAAATCAGGGAGTCTGCATGAAAGGCGCTGCTCCCCCCGGCCCTGCTTTGGTTCGCTCCGCCGCCCCGCCTGACTCCAGTGGGTTGGGCTTTGATGGAAGGTCTCACCGCCTCAGGTAGGAGGGGGAGATTTGTGTCTTTCTTCAGCAGGCAGAGGAGGAAGGTCAGGAAAAGACGTGGAGCGCTCCTCTCGTTCGGACCCGTCGGCCTCCCGGCTGCCCGCGGCTAATCGAATGAGAACAGGCCAGGAATAAATCATCTCTGGAGCGTCCTGATATCGAGCTGCTGCCGCGAAGTGAATCAGTCCAGACAAAAATAAACATCCATCATGCCTCTCGCTGGCAGAAGCGCCGGGCGGCCGGGGCGGCAGGAAGCATAGCCGCGTTGGTGGTACGTGTTGATTTGTTTGGGCCTGTTTGTTGCAGTGCACGATAAAAAAGGCCCCGAGACCTCCAGAGGAGTGAGTGTGCGGTTCACCGAGAACTTGTCCTTTATTCTAACTTTTACTGAGAATACAAAAGTAGAGTTATTTATTTGTTGTTAAACATATTTGAAAAAAAAAATATATATATATTTATTTGTTGTTAAACATGTTTGAAAAAAAATAAATAAATATATGATATTCTAAATAAAATACTAAATATTATATTATTAGAATTATAAAGCATTTTTAAATAGGAGCATTTTAATATGATTTGAAATAAAATGTTAGTTATTATAATATTAAAAATATAAAGTTCAAAATTAAATTAGGGATGCACCGATAACAGATCATTCTTTATATTTGAAAGCCGATAACCGATATATTGGCCGATAAATCTAAATCTATATTTTTATATAATTTTTAAGAGCCTGATAACAAAAACAAAAGTCTCACCATTAAAAGCCATGTCCCAACACACGATTATAATGTTCTCATTATAATATTATGTAGTCTATATGACAGACTTGTGCTTAAACTTAACTGTATTTTCCTTTTTGAAGTGATTTTAATCATATTTCAAGCAATTCAAAACAATCATGGCGGACAGTGAGCATCTGAAGTGTCTCAGCTGAAGGAAATTATCCATTATTTATCGGCTTTAATGTATTGGCCAAATTTTCTTATTGGGCCGATAACAATAACATTAAAAATTAACATATAACAGCCGATAACAATACCGATATAGTGGTCGATTATAATAACATTAAAAATGAACATATTTCAGCCGATAACAATACCGATATAGTGGTCGATTATAATAACATTAAAAATTGATATATTTCAGCCGATACCGATATAGTGGTCGATTATAATAACATAAAAAATTGACATATTTCAGCCGATACCGATATAGTGGTCGATTATAATAACATAAAAAATTGACATATTTCAGCCGATACCGATATAGTGGTCGATTATAATAACATTAAAAATGAACATATTTCAGCCGATACCGATATAGTGGTCGATTATAATAACATTAAAAATTGACATATTTCAGCCGATACCGATATAGTGGTCGATTATAATAACATAAAAAATTGACATATTTCAGCCGATACCGATATAGTGGTCGATTATAATAACATAAAAAATTGACATATATCAGCCGATACCGATATAGTGGTCGATTATAATAACATAAAAAATTGACATATTTCAGCCGATACCGATATAGTGGTCGATTATAATAACATTAAAAATGAACATATTTCAGCCGATACCGATATAGTGGTCGATTATAATAACATTAAAAATTGACATATTTCAGCCGATACTAATACCGATATGATGGTCGATTATAATAACATTAAAAATGAACATATATCAGCCGATACCGATATGGTGGTCGAATATAATAACATTAAAAATTGACATATTTCAGCCGATACTAATACCGATATGATGGTCGATTATAATAACATTAAAAATGAACATATATCAGCCGATACCGATATGGTGGTCGAATATAATAACATTAAAAATTGACATATTTCAGCCGATACTAATACTGATATGATGGTCGAATATAATAACATTAAAAATTGACATATTTCAGCCGATACTAATAACGATATGATGGTCGATTATAATAACATTAAAAATTGACATATTTCAGCCGATACTAATAACGATATGATGGTCGATTATAATAACATTAAAAATGAACATATATCAGCCGATACTAATACTGATATGATGGTCGAATATAATAACATTAAAAATTGACATATTTCAGCCGATACTAATAACGATATGATGGTCGATTATAATAACATTAAAAATTGACATATTTCAGCCGATACTAATACCGATATGATGGTCGATTATAATAACATTAAAAATTGACATATTTCAGTCGATACTAATACCGATATGATGGTCGATTATAATAACATTAAAAATGAACATATATCAGCCGATACCGATATAGTGGTCGAATATAATAACATTAAAAATTGACATATTTCAGCCGATACTAATAACGATATGATGGTCGATTATAATAACATTAAAAATTGACATATTTCAGCCGATACCGATATGGTGGTCGAATATAATAACATTAAAAATTGACATATTTCAGCCGATACTAATACTGATATGATGGTCGATTATAATAACATTAAAAATGAACATATATCAGCCGATACCGATATGGTGGTCGAATATAATAACATTAAAAATTGACATATTTCAGCCGATACTAATAACGATATGATGGTCGATTATAATAACATTAAAAATTGACATATTTCAGCCGATACCGATATGGTGGTCGAATATAATAACATTAAAAATTGACATATTTCAGCCGATACTAATACTGATATGATGGTCGATTATAATAACATTAAAAATGAACATATATCAGCCGATACCGATATGGTGGTCGAATATAATAACATTAAAAATTGACATATTTCAGCCGATACTAATAACGATATGATGGTCGATTATAATAACATTAAAAATTGACATATTTCAGCCGATACTAATACCGATATGATGGTCGATTATAATAACATTAAAAATGAACATATATCAGCCGATACCGATATGATGGTCGAATATAATAACATTAAAAATGAACATATTTCAGCCGATACCGATATAGTGGTCGATTATAATAACATTAAAAATTGACATATTTCAGCCGATACTAATACCGATATGATGGTCGATTATAATAACATTAAAAATTAACATATATCAGCCGATACCGATATGGTGGTCGAATATAATAACATTAAAAATTGACATATTTCAGCCGATACTAATACCGATATGATGGTCGATTATAATAACATTAAAAATGAACATATATCAGCCGATACCGATATGATGGTCGATTATAATAACATTAAAAATGAACATATATCAGCCGATACCGATATGGTGGTCGAATATAATAACATTAAAAATTGACATATTTCAGCCGATACTAATAACGATATGGTGGTCGATTATAATAACATTAAAAATGAACATATATCAGCCGATACCGATATGGTGGTCGAATATAATAACATTAAAAATTGACATATTTCAGCCGATACTAATAACGATATGATGGTCGATTATAATAACATTAAAAATGAACATATATCAGCCGATACCGATATGGTGGTCGAATATAATAACATTAAAAATTGACATATTTCAGCCGATACTAATAACGATATGGTGGTCGATTATAATAACATTAAAAATGAACATATTTTGGCCGATACCGATACGGTGGCTGATATATTGTGCATCCCTTATATAAATAATATGTCATTAAAAATTAAAACATTAATGATTTATCCAAAAAAGTATTATTTCTGTTTAGTATGTAATTAGGATTGGATGATTTCTGAAGGATCATGTGACACTGAAGACTGGAGTAATGATGCTGAAAATTCAGCTTTGATCACAGAAATAAATTACACTTTACTATATATTCACATAGAAAACAGATATTGTAAATTTCAAAAATATTTCACATTTTTTACAGTATTTTTGATCAAATAAATGCAGCGTTGGTGATCAGAAGAGACTCTTTCAGAAACATTAAAAAAGCTTCTGACTGGCTCTGTACATGATCCTCTCTGGAGATTTCATATTGTAACGCTTCCTCTGTGTTGTTCGTGTCAGTTATCAGTCCTGAAGTGCACTGGTTCAGTGTTTCCTCGTCTCTCTCTCTCCGTCAGTCTTTGAGATGCTCTTCATGCAGCCGATCACGACACGAGGTCTCGTACAACATCTCGTCTGTCAGTAAACGCAGAGATGTTGAGACACAAACAAGGGCTGGCCGACACAAGCCAACGCTCAGCGCTATTTTGAAACAATGAGGGTGGAGTGTAGGCTTTAAATTTCACACCACTATTTCAGTCATTCATGAAGCTGAAGCCCTGAGGAGATGAAACACAAAGAGCTTTTATCAAAACACAGATTCCCTCAATCTCACAGCATTTGTGCGAAGTATTTTTATAAATCCAGGGCCGCATCAGAGCCGGTGTAATTGTCAAATGGTAGAAATGGAGATGGATCTGGAATAATTATGAAGAACGTCTCTATTGTGACATTAGTGGAGATCTGGGACACCTGAAGTACTGCGACCGCCCGGATTCAACTGCGGCCGAACATCAGTGTGTGATATATGTGCGGAGCGGCACCATCTGCTCGCTGTCTCATTCAGTCCAGCAACTAGATAACTAGACATGCGAGTGTAACTGAAGGCTGGAATCAGTCTAGTATCACTGCATTCAGGCTGATGGTGTTTGTTCAGGCCTGTTCTGGAGCACAGCGAACACATGTGACCCTGATCAGCCGCTGATTCATTGACCGGGTCAGTTCCTTTACAGCCTCGCTCCTGGATAACTAATGCACTGGTTAATAGCATGTGTTTGTGTCGATGGATCAATGCTAATGTTGTCCAGCGCTGCTCTCCAGAGAGTTAGCAGTAATTGCTAATAGATAATCTTGTAATTTAGATTTTGAAGAATCGCATGGGAAGAATCGATTTGTTCATTTGTGTGTATTGAATGAACTAGTGCTCTGCATCAGGAAACATCTAGTATAGTGATCTGTTAAACCTGACTTTTATTCAGCCGAACCTTGTATGTTTTTCTTGAAATCCGCCTGAAATTTCAATAATATTTCAATACTGAAAATACTGATGTCAGGTAATGGTGACACACAGGAAAACTAATGAAATATTTCAGATTTTTTTAGTAAGGGATTGATTTTGATTTTTTAAAAATGTTTTTATTTTAATTTTACATTTGTATGATTTAATTAATTTTCAGTAGGTGTTTAATTTTCATTGCTTTTATTTTTAAATATTTTTTATTTTAATTTTATGATTTAATACAATTTTATTAAGCATTTTAGTTTTTAGTTTAATTAAATTTTTTATTATTTAATAATTTTCAATAAGTGTTTTATTTTGATTGCTATTGTTTATTTTAATTTTACATTGTTATGATTTCATAAATTTTCAGTAAATGTTTTCAGATGTAATTTTTTTATTATTTTAAATATTTATTTGTGCTGTCAAATCGATTAATCACGATTAATCGCATCTAACATAAGTTTGTGTTTATATAATATGTGTGTGTGTGTGTGCATGTGTGTATATATATATATATATATATGCATAAATATATATATGTACACACACATATTATATAACACACAAACTTTTATGTTAGATGTGATTAATCTCATCGATTTTACATTTTTGTGATTTAATTAATAATTAGCTGTTCATCAACGCATGAACCATCTAAAGACAGATTAATTAGGCTCACTCGTTATCTGGCCATGTGATGGTGTGTATCTAGATATTTAGATAGATTTGCATGGCAAATATTTTTTGAAACAAAGATTAATTTCACCATTTCTTTATCTGAGATGAATAATATATCTGTGCAGATCAGACTCAATGCTTCTCTCTGAACCGCATGAGAAGATCACACACATGTGCAGAGGTTTAGTTCACGCTCTCTGTGTGTGTTGAACCTGTGATTGACCACACACACACACACACACACACACTCAGATCTGCTGTAGATCAGGCTCAGGTCTTTTCTCACACATGATCTCTGGATTGTTGGAATGGTTGACCGGTGGTCGTCTGATCACGGCTGCCGTCTTTGATCTTCTGCTGTCAATTAAGAGCCATTAGTGTAGAGCAGAGCCGGCTTCATTTCAAAGACGCTGCGCTCATTAAAACACCTTGTCAAGTTTTGCCGCTTCGCTCTGTAGCTCTGCAGCAGATTTTCGGAGCTTCTCCTGTGAGCCCAGCGGACTGATTTAGGGGACTCTGGTCTGTCTTAACGCCGGAGCAGATCACGGAGAGCTGTTCAGGGAACACGCCGCGCCTTTTTCCAGCTTTTTCCGAGCGAGAGTTATTACTTCATTTATTGAGCAGGTTTTTGGCCGCTGTGGAGCCGAAAACGCATCAATACCAACATAGATCTGACTCTCTCCAGGGCGTCGGTGTGTTTTTCTCATTTTTGTATCTGTTTCTTGTCTGAATAGTTCCTTGTTGTGGTTCAAAATGTGCAAAAGACATTTGTAAAATCAACATGTCACGTATTGAGTCTAAGGAAGACCTTTATGAAGCACTGATGTGTGTGGGGTTACATCTGAATATTAATCCTGGAGGCTGGAACAGGCCTGTCAGCGTCACAGAGGCTCACCTGAACATCACTGCAGGACTCCAGAGACTCTTAGACTAGAGCTTATATAACTACTGCTTTGATTATGATTTGACTGTTTTAACTTTAGTTAGGGTGTAATGTTGCTGTTTGATCATAAACAACATCTGCAGAGTTACGACACTCAAAGTTCAATACAAAGAGAGATATTTTCTTTTACAGAAATCACTTTTTAAGGCTGGTAGGGACGACAACGAGCTTCTTCCTGGGTTGTGACATCACAATCCCTAAAATTTGCATAAACCCCGCCCCCGAGAACACACAACAAAGGGGGCGGGGCCATGTTGGGCTGCTTTAGAGAAGAGGAAGAGTTGTTTTTGTAAATGCCGTCATTTTACGCCGGACTGCTTCACAAACGAGGGTCAATTCAACACAAAAGATGAACATGACGGCACATGCTAGTGGATGAGTTGAATCAACTCCACAGCAACTACATCAATTTATCCACTAACCATTCAGAAACGTCTAAAAGTTGTAACTTCTTCCTGAGTCTCTCCATCAGTGTCGGTTTGAACAATGTAAGGCTGAACACTTTCCTCATTTTGGCTGCGTGAGATTCTCCAGCTTTGTTGTTGTTGAGCTGTTAAAGCTCCGCCCTCTTTTGCTCATTTGCATTTAAAGGGACACACACAAAAATGGCGTGTTTTTGACAAGCTCTAATAAATGATCTGTGGGGGATTTTGAGCTGAAACTACACAGAAATTGAAAGCTTGTTCATTCTAAAAGCACTGTATTCAAGTCGCTGTGTGTAAGAACTGCATAACTAATGTATTTTTGAATGAATGAATAGATGTAGACACTTTGAGGAGTGTTCTTCTCCTCCACAGGTCTTTTCTTCAGCAGATCCACTGGTTCAACATTAAACTCAACACTGAGATGCTGCTGTAATCCGTTTGTGAGGAACCGTCATGCATTTGGATCAATTTTTAAAAAATGCAGCACATGTCAGGACTTAAAAGACACGAGAGCCCTTCTCAAATATTTAAAACATAAATTTTGTAGCAGTTCTTGTTGCTTTGTTTGGCTTGTGTTTTTCCTTTGGAGAGAATAAAGAGTCTAGAGAAGAGCATCGATCGCAGGACTGGAGAACAGACCGCCGCTTCTTTCATGTAAAGCCAAATGAAGCGTTTGCTCTGGCATCAATTAAAGCAACTGTCTGCCGTGTTTACGATCAGCGCTCAGAAGCCAGAGCACGTGTGAATGTGTGTTTTACTCTGTTTTCTTTGGAAAGGGGAACTGAGATTACTTCCATTCTTTCAGCCGTTAGACGCTGGCTTTAGCTGAGCATTAAAGCGCGTGTCCGTCCGTCAGTGTTTCCTGTTTGCTCTGGCCGTCACCTCAGACACACTGCAGCATTGATGTCCCATCAGCCCCTGTGGCAACAGTTTTCTGTGTCAAAGTTAATAACACGAGCAGCACAGACGTCTGGACTCTGTCAAGATACGCCTCCAGCGCCTTCAGATGAGCTCATTCAGACGCTTCTGGACTGCAAAGGGAAGATGTGCGCAGCCCAAAACTCACTATAAACTCAAATATCATGAGAGATGATGAGTCTCATGAAAGGACACGATTCACACTTGAATCAAAGAAAGACACAAGACACTTACAGTGCATTGTAACATCATTTCCATGAGTTTTTAATCACATTTCATCATGTATATATAAAATGTAAAATATTAAAAAATGTATATTTTAATATTAATTCTAATATATAATTATAAACATTAATATTATTATTTAAAAAACGTTACTTTATTATTTAACATATATATATATCAAAAAATATATTATTATTATTTAAAAAATATATTATTATTTAATATATATAATTTTTATAATAAAATATTAATCTAAAAAATGATGTATTTTTTGTATAATAAAAATGTTATATATATATATAATTATAAATAGAATATATAATTTAATAATACATTATGCTTTAGTAAATTATTCTTTTAGTATTCATTTTTTTAAATAAATTATATGATTTTTTTTCTCAATTCTCCTTATCTTCAATTTCAATTCTTTTACTATTTTCATTTCTGCCAGTTTTTACAAGAGAAAATACTGTAAAACAATAACTTTTTTATTTAAGATCAGTGCAACAAATACAACAATGGCATATTAATTTATTCAAAAAGTTGATCATTTTAGCAATATTTCAGAACACTCTTCAAAATAAAGGTTCTTTATTGGCATCGATGGTTCCATGAAGAACGTTTAACATCCATGAAATCACAAAATGTTCTTTATAGTTGAAAATGGTTCTTTAGATTTTTCAAATGTTCTGGTGGTGAAATTAAGAACCAAAAAACCTGCAAAAACCCCTTTTTGAAGCTTCATTAGAATTTGGGTATGAAAATAACGTCTCAATGATGCAAAAAATTGTAATGGTCCTAAAAACAAGCTCATCGTTTCAAGGGAAATTAACAGACACGTTCTTGACAGGTTTCATGAAATTCACAGTCCTAACAACTGAGTAACTGTGATGGCTTGAGATCTTCTCTGGAGCTCTAAAAAGGGATTTATGTGTATTCTTGTTGATTTGTCATTTGTTCAAGCTGTGCATTTGATCACAACATGCTTTTCATGGGAATTAAAGCCAGTACAGAAACACATTCAGAGATGTCGTGATGTTCTGCACTAACACAACACGTCTAATCTGAACGCGTCAGTGACTTCAGTGCAGAGCGATCGTCATCCTGACAGCGACACGCTCCGAGATCAAGGGAAATCCCTCCACCAAACCATCCGCGTTTCACTTGATGCCAGAAACTGCTACTTATTTGTTCATGAAATGTAGTTGATCATGTAAAATGTGGCATCTCCTTTTCACATCAGGGAGCAGAAAGTGCTGCGTGCTGTCAGAAGAAAAGCACAGACATGAGAGCCGGTGGAGGTGATGACAGATTCCTGCCCGTACGAGGCTCGGATCACCTCACACCTCGCAGTCATTACGCTCCGAGCCTGTGGCGGCCCGAAATAAATTCACTCTTATTTCAATCGCGCTTATTCTTAGCGAGATCCTCCGCTCCTGGGCTTCTGTGTTGCAAAGATAGTTAAAAAAAGGGATTTATTTCCATAAAAACATCACAACACTGAGAAATTTGTTTCTGCCTTCCAGGATGTTGATATTGGCGGCTCAGATTCGCAGAACGTCACGCTGAGAGAGCCGTATTTGAGCTGCTCTCCTGGGCATTAAAGTAAACAGCGTTTGAATCATGTCTTACTTATGAGATGAAAATGAGCGAGAAGAAGGTGCTGCACATTCCTGCTGTCTGTGTCCGAGTCTGTCTGTCTGTCTGATGATTTTTAAGATACGTAATAAAGACAACAATATTCAAGTGCTTCTCTCCTGTATGATTTCATGAGTCTCTTCAGATCTTACTGTACATCATTTATGAGCTTCTACAACTTTTGACCTTCTAACTGAACTCCTTTCCACAAATTGATCATAGAAATAAAAATGAATAACAGATTTCTCTTAGTCTTATTAAGTGCAAACAGCCTATTTTCTGTTTCAAACTTTCACATAGCATCTTTTGGTTATAAAAACATTAAAAATTCAAATCTACATTTTGATTTTTAAAAGTTTATAATAAAAACGTATTATTTTTTTCCCCCAAAATGCAATAAATCCATGACACTTTTTTTTTTTCAAAATGCAATTAATCCATCTATATAAAAGTTATTTTTCATATTGAAAGTAAGTTGATCCACATATATGACGGCCTCTGAACTTTGTCAATACTAATCTTATATACAGGCATTTGACTAAAAGTACATTCAGAGCTGAGAGATGGTTACAACTGCACAGTCCAGCCTAAGATAGTTTTCATATTGGGAGATATTTGCATGCGGGGTTTTGAAATTGCGTTTTTATGTGTGTTCGCGTTTTACTTTCGCTTTCTATTTTGCGATCGTGCGTACTCTGTGAATAGGGAGCTGAGGTACTGAGTGCGAATTCTACAAGACAAGACAGTTATCTCAGTTTCTGTTGCGCAACGAATGCTCTGCCATGCTGTCGTCAGTCTTCTCATCTTACTCTCGTTACTGTTGTTTTGAGGTGGTAATCATCACTGATCTCTGTGTCCTCTCTGCAGATGACTGTCTCCTGGAGAAGTCCTACACGGACTGCGGATACATTCAATACAAAGATGACGACTTCGACTGGGAGCAGGTCAACACCAAACAGAAACCCTCGTCAGACCCCTGGGTCCCGGCAGGTTAGTCAGTCTGCGGCGCTCTTTACGAATCTTTATATCGAGCAGGAACATGCAGCTCTCAGAGGCTGATCCTGGATCAGGAGTGCAGAAGTGCTGGATGTCATGATGAATGACCGGATTCATGATCACCTGTTTCAGTGATGGAGTTTAATGGCATTGGAGGATTCAGTCTCTGGAGCGCTGTGTCTCTTTGATTCATTATTTCAGCATATGATCAGGGTCGCCGTCATCGCGGCAGCTTTGATAAACGCTGATGTGTCGTTGGTCCGACAGACTTATGGAATGGCGGTTTAACAGATTTTAATGGGAAGATGGAAACGCCACTGATCTGTGGTGCAGAAACGGACACCAGTGTTATTTCAGAAGAAATACTATAATAGTCTTTATTATTTATATCTATAAAGTTTGTGTGTTTAAAAACCTCACAACATTTCTTCTTTTTGGCATGAAGGTTCTGGAAAATTGAGTCAAGAGCCCTACTCTCTAACAAATGCTGGGTTAAAAATATCCCAAGTTGGGTTGAAAATGGACAAACCCAGTGATTGGGTTGTTTTAACCCAGTGGTTGGGTTAAATATTTGCCCATCCTGCTGGGTAGTTTATTTAACTCAACTATTGTTTAAAAATGACTGTATTTCTTGTTTAAAATGAACCCAAAATATTTTGGAAATGAAAAATCAGACGCATAATTACATTAACATTTATTAATAAGCAGTTTAATAAATGTTTATTGTTTAATTATTTAAGTTTAATGTAAGTTTATGAAACATACTAATAAATGTTCATTTCCAAAATATTTTGGGTTTATTTTAAGCGAGCAATACAGTAATTTTTAAACAATAGTTGAGTTAAATAAACTACCCAGCAGGTTGGGCAAATATTTAACCCAACCACTGGGTTAAAACAACCCAATCACTGGGTTAAAACAACCCCTTTCGTAGGGTTAAAACAACCCATTCGTTGGGTTAAAACAACCCATTCATTGGGTTAAAACAACCCATTCGCTGAGTTAAGACAACCCCTTTCGTAGGGTTAAGACAACCCATTTGCTGGGTTAAAACAACCCCTTTCGTTGGGTTAAAACAACCCCTTTCGTAGGGTTAAGACAACCCATTCGCTGGGTTAAAACAACCCATTCGCTGGGTTAAAACAACCCCTTTTGTTGGGTTAAAACAACCCAATTAATGTGTTAAAACAACCCCATTCGTTGGGTTAAAACAACCCCTTTCGTTGGGTTAAAGCAACCCAATTGCTGGGTTAAAACAAACTATTTGCTGGGTTAAAACAACCCAATCACTGGGTTAAAACAACCCATTCGCTGGGTCCATTTTTAACCCAACTTGGGTTGATTTTAACACAGAATATTTT
Source organism: Chanodichthys erythropterus (assembly GCF_024489055.1). Lineage (NCBI taxonomy): Eukaryota > Metazoa > Chordata > Actinopteri > Cypriniformes > Xenocyprididae > Chanodichthys > Chanodichthys erythropterus. The sequence goes on from NC_090243.1 coordinate 22,727,942, forward strand.
AGAATGTAGCATTTTGTATAGAAACTGAACCAACTGAACCTTCTTTTCTAGTAATGCACATAGATTTATATACATGACTCAGTGAAGCCAAACCGTTTAACATCCACTAGTGGACTGCAGTTTCAGATGCACTCTTATAATCATTATTAAGACACACAGTACACTTGCTCACGTGACGCTGGTAAACAAGGCTCTTTGTCTCACCCTAATACATTTTTTTTCCATTACAAGCAGCGTCCGTGGCGTTTGCTCTTAAATCCTATGCCTAACCGTGCCGATCGGCCGGCGTCTCCGTGGCAGGATCAGGATTAATTGTGAGGACGTGGCTAATTTCACCTCGCCCGCGCCGGAGCGCAAGAACGAAGCAGCGGCGTTTACTCTCGCAGCGCAGGTGATTTATGCCGTCGCAGCAGGAGGGAGACGCGAGGCCGGACGCGGGGCAGGCGACCTACACGTACACAGAAACGCAGACACATTTGCATGTGAATGTGATATTGTTTTGTGAGCGCGGCTCCTGCTGGGTGGAAGCTGTTTCTTGCTGATTGCCTGAATTGAGGGCAATTAGTCAAGCTGCCGGCCGTCCTTCTGTTTCCCTCGTACAGCCATTTACGCCCAGAAACATCAAACCCGTGAACGGCGAGATGTTTTCTTCGTTCTGGCGGTTCGGTGAGCGTGACGGTCCTCACAGGTGCCCACGCTGAACACCTACACCACCAAAAGTGGCTATGGGTGGCAATCAATATGTGAAGCTCATATAACCGTGACAGTCAGTCTGCAATAGTTCACCCTCCACACTGTATGACAGCTCTTATCTATTTAATTCTATTCCACTTTCAGGGAGGTCAAGGCAGCTGGGATATATTGGTCTTTTTCATTCGGACGGTGCCGCTCGAGACTGAACGCCCTGCTAGACACGCTTTGAGTCAGAATAGATGGCAGCAGGTATGAATCTCGAATGTGCTGCGACTTTCTCTCGGTTCTCATTAGCGTCTTGATAATAGCATTACCCTCCCGGCCACATTAGAGATCAAGGTGCCGCTCTGAAATGTGGAGCGAGAACATGAGAGAAACTGTGTCACACGCTGCCCTGCTTCTGTGGGACTGAGAAAGGTGAATCTCGTGACTTCTGTCGGGAATGTCTGGGAATATTTTTCATCCAAAAAAAAAAAAAAAAAAGGGGGAAAGTTAGAAAATCTATTCTTATCATTTTAAGAAACATTAAATAAATAAATAAATTTCATTATGAGGCTAGTATTTTTTTTTGTATAATCTATCATTTTTTTAAGGTTACCGAAGAATTAAAGAATGAAAAAATATCTGTGCATAGAGAAGCATGAGCTTGGTCTGCATTAGTGTAGGTCATGTTCCTGAGATATTCCTACAGAAGTCGCTGTGGTCGTGTTCTGATGAGGTGACGCTCACATACGCTCGTGTCGACAGGATTCACCATTCACCATCAGGTCACCATTCGCTGGGTTAAAACATCCCATTCGCTGGATTAAAACAACCCATTCGCTGGGTTAAAACAACCTAATCGCTGGGTTAAAACAACCCAATCGCTGGATTAAAACAACCCATTCGCTGGGTTAAAACAACCTAATCGCTGGGTTAAAACAACCCAATCGTTGGATTAAAACAACCCATTCACTGGGTTAAAACATCCCAAACACTGGGTTAAAACAGCCCATTCTCTGGGTTAAAACAACCTAATCGCTGGGTTAAAACAACCCAATCGCTGGATTAAAACAACCCATTCGCTGGGTTAAAACAACCTAATCGCTGGGTTAAAACAACCCAATCGCTGGATTAAAACAACCCATTCGCTGGGTTAAAACATCCCAAACACTGGGTTAAAACAGCCCATTCTCTGGGTTAAAACAACCCAATCGCTGGGTTAAAACAACCCAATCGCTGGATTAAAACAACCCATTCGCTGGGTTAAAACATCCCAAACACTGGGTTAAAACAGCCCATTCTCTGGGTTAAAACAACCTAATCGCTGGGTTAAAACAACCCAATCGCTGGATTAAAACAACCCATTCGCTGGGTTAAAACATCCCAAACACTGGGTTAAAACATCCCAATCGCTGGGTTAAAACATCCCAAACACTGGGTTAAAACATCCCAATCGCTGGGTTAAAACATCCCAAACACTGGGTTAAAACATCCCAATCGCTGGGTTAAAACAACCCAATCGCTGGGTTAAAACATCCCAATCGCTGGGTTAAAACAACCCAATCGCTGGGTTAAAACATCCCATTCGCTGGGTTAAAACATCCCAATCGCTGGGTTAAAACAACCCAATCGCTGGGTTAAAACATCCCAATCGCTGGGTTAAAACATCCCAATCGCTGGGTTAAAACATCCCAATCGCTGGGTTAAAACATCCCAATCGCTGAGTTAAAACATCCCAATCGCTGGGTTAAAACAACCCAATCGCTGGGTTAAAACAACCCAATCGCTGGGTTAAAACAACCCAATCGCTGGGTTAAAACATCCCATTCACTGGGCTAAAACATCCCAAACACTGGGTTAAAACATCCCATTCGCTGGGTTAAAACAACCCAATCGCTGGGTTAAAACATCCCAATCGCTGGATTAAAACATCCCATTCGCTGGGTTAAAACAACCCAATCGCTGGGTTAAAACATCCCATTCGCTGGGTTAAAACATCCCATTCGCTGGGTTAAAACATCCCATTCGCTGGGTTAAAATATCCCAATCGCTGGGTTAAAACATCCCAATCGCTGGGTTAAAACATCCCAATCGCTGAGTTAAAACATCCCAATCGCTGGGTTAAAACAACCCAATCGCTGGGTTAAAACATCCCATTCGCTGGGTTAAAACATCCCAATCGCTGGGTTAAAACATCCCATTCGCTGGGTTAAAATATCCCAATCGCTGGGTTAAAACATCCCAATCGCTGAGTTAAAACATCCCAATCGCTGAGTTAAAACATCCCAATCGCTGGGTTAAAACAACCCAATCGCTGGGTTAAAACATCCCATTCGCTGGGTTAAAACATCCCAATCGCTGGGTTAAAACAACCCAATCGCTGGGTTAAAACATCCCATTCGCTGGGTTAAAACATCCCAATCGCTGGGTTAAAACATCCCATTCGCTGGGTTAAAATATCCCAATCGCTGGGTTAAAACATCCCAATCGCTGGGTTAAAACATCCCATTCGCTGGGTTAAAACATCCCAATCACTGGGTTAAAATATCCCAATCGCTGGGTTAAAACATCCCAATCGCTGGGTTAAAACAACCCAATCGCTGGGTTAAAACATCCCATTCGCTGGGTCAAAACAACCCAATCGCTGGGTTAAAACATCCCATTCGCTGGGTCAAAACAACCCAATCACTGGGTTAAAACAACCCAATCGCTGGGTTAAAACATCCCATTCGCTGGGTCAAAACAACCCAATCGCTGGGTTAAAACAGGATCAGATGTCTCCTCTCTCTGAGACATGCAAACGTTCCCTCAGCTCTGCTAACAGGTGCTTCGCTCCATCCGTCTGCTGGAACACACACACTTCTGCCGGGGGTCGGAGGAGAGTTTAGCTCCATTAATCTTGTGATTTCACACGCTCACCTCAGATATCTGGTTCGGTTTGACTCTTCTGCACCTTCAGACCGACTCAAAGTTTCTGTGTGTGACATTCAGATTCACACTGATCTGTTGTTCAGTATCTGTTGTGAAACAGGATGATCTTTATGGTAATTCTGACCTCTGACCTCTCGCTCTATTACTGCTGTTCGTGTTGTTTTGATGATTCTGTGATTTAAAGTATCAAGAGAAACGGACTCAATGCTGGACGTTTGAATCAGGCCTGGAGGATTCGTCTGAGTTTCAGCTTTTATTTGCAGGAATCTCAGTCTAATGTAATTCTCCTGGTCATGTGGTTCAGTGCAGCCCTCGCTCCTGGACGTCACCCAACTGAATTATTCCCACTAGTGTTCTGACGTCTGATTGGCTGTTCAGTAGCACACCCACCGTCTCATATACTGTATGATTATTATAAATAACCTCATCCAGCTGAACACTGCCAGAGAGAGAGAGAGTCTGTTGTGTTTCAGCAGTTTCTTCAGAATGACTGTCAATAACCTCAATCCTGAGAAAAACCGCTGCCGTTCTTTCCACTTCACTGCGCTTGAGTTTTGATTTCTGCTGTCTGATGCACTAAAAGTGTGTTTCAATAAAAAGAACGTGCTGACTTACGTCAAAGCCAAACATGGTGTTATGGTTGTACAGGACAAATATGGAATTATTAAATACAGTTGTTGTTTCTTTTTACTACAAACCTGTAATAGTTGTTTATAATTAAGAGACATTTTAACTGTTCCAAACGTTTGCTTCCTACAGTTTTCTCTGAAAATGGAAAATTTAAGAGTTTAGCCAGAATGTGTACTCAATATAATATTTTTTCATGTAATATATACTCCTATATATACATATATAAATATAATATATATATATATATATATATATATATATATATATATATATATATATATATGTGTGTGTGTGTGTGTGTGTGTGTGTTAATTAATATTTTAATAATGTTTAATATTATATGTTATTATATCAAATATTTTTATATAATAATTATTTCTTATAATAATAAAATTTTATACAAATGTAAAATCTATTTATTTTATAAATATATAAATTTATATATTATTATTTTCTAGGAAAATGAAAAATTAACCAGAAAAGATAGCAATACTACATGAAAGTGAATTATAGAATTATTTTTGCTGGACAAAATGTACTATAATAATGTTACTTTTGTTATTTTACTTTTATAATATGACATAATATAGTTTTCATGTAATAAATTTTATATATATATATATGTGCGTGTATATATATATATATATATATATATATATATATATATATATATATATATATATATATAGTTAAATATAATAAAAAACATTTTTTATATAATAATTATTTCTATACACATGTAAATTGTATAAACAATCATATATTATTATTATTATTTTCTGGGAAAATGAAAAATTTGAGTTTAACCAATATAGATTAACCAATACCTACATGAAAGTGAATTGTAGAATTATTTTTACATAACAAAATTTAATTTAATATTAAAGCTACTATTTATATTTTTATTATTATTTCATATATATATATATATATATATATATATATATATATATATATATATATATATATATATATATATATATATATATATATATATATAATGGTAGTTATTATTATTGTAAATACAATAATATATTGTTTATATAATTTATAATTATTTCATACATTAAATAACTTTTTATACACATATATTCTAAATGTATTGTTGTTATTGTAGTTTTTGTGTAATGTGATGAACCCGCTGTAGACTCTCATGTTTGCAGCAGAGAGACGTTCACAGCAACAGGTTGTTGACATCAATGCAGATATATTAAAAACTAATGGTCCGCTTTAGATTCATGTAGAGACGCGAGCAGGTCCATTCGTCACACTCAGACTCAAACTGACCCGGACACACGGTGCATCTGTGAATATGAGCGCCGGACGCCCGCGGGGATCTCTGATACCTGCAATAAAGGCGCTAACCCTCCGTGGGCAGTTCAGAGCACACGCGCCCCGCCGGTTCATGCGCTTATTAATATTTCAAATACACAGCGTTATCAGGGCAAACACAGCTGGTCCCAAATAAATAAAGCCCACGATACAGTTCATCAGTCTGACACGCCGGCGCTTTCATGTGTCTCGCGTGATAACAACGCCTCATAGTGACGCTCCGTCACGCCGACCTTTACAGCCGCCGGCCGCCGAGCGTCTGAAACCAGCTCTGACTGACACGTGTTTAAATAGACGATAACCATCCGCTGTCGTCCAGTTGTGTGCGTCTGTCAACACTCTGATCCAGACGTGAATTCATAGAGCCAGAGAAATCCTAGAACGCCGTACCGTAGTATTCATAGAAACAAGACACACTTTCACTGCTTCATCTGGAGCATCAGCATGAGGTTCACTCACACACACACACTCACACACACACACACACACACACACACACACACACTTTCGGCGGTGGACAGGGGTCAGCATGGCTGGTCTGCAGCTCCATATGCAACAAACTGTGTATTCTGACACCTTTCCGTCAGAACCAGCTTAACTTTCATTAACTTCACGTGCATCAATGAACCCATGATCCGGTTCACCACTGGAGCACTCCTGACCACTGCAGACCGGGAACACCTCACAAGAGCTGCAGTTCTGGAGATGCTCTGACCCATCACGATTCGGCCCTCGTCAAACTCGCTCAAATCCTTACGCTTGCCCGTTTTCAACATCAACTTTGAGGACAAAATGAATCTCATATGTGTGATTTTCCGCTGTTCTCGCTTCAGTTCCAGTGCTTTCAGTACATTATTTAACCCGAGCATCCAGAGCGTTTGCATTGTCAACTTTCCTTTAAGTGACCTTGACCGTCTGATAAATTAAATATGGAATATTGAGCTAATGTGATCAAACAGGCTTAACTCTGACGAATGCTGTTTATGCCCCGTGATAGCGTCTTATTTGGATTATATTATCCCATCAATCCTGAGGGCACCGTCTCCAAACACCGGATCATTCGCACAACATTAAAAAGCTATTTGCGGTGCGTGTCGCCGGATGCCGGGAGCGCGCTGGTAATTTCCCGTGTCAGGGCGTGTTATCAGCGGGCCACATGACTGCGTGAGCCCGTATCTGTCTGTCAGGAGACGTGTGGATTAGCGGCCGCGGGGACAGACGCTTGATTACTGAAGCACCTATCAGTGAGAGCGCCGCTAATTAAAACCCCTCCCACTGACAACACTCGCACCGGGACGCCGTAACCGCGGGTACTGTCACAGTAGAGGAACGCGTGTGTTGATCTGACCGGGCCTGTGGGTCAGCAGAATCACACGAACTCTCACACAAGCACTCCATCTCTGACTTTTGTTTTTTCCTGCTTTGTTTGCTCTTAAAATAAATGCATGCATGGGCTTTTAGATTTTAGAAGCATTTTATGACTTCACTTGGAAAATAATGCATGAGTCTGAGACTGTTTTTTGTCACATGAAATATTTACTTAAGAGAATTTAACTTGGGTAACACTTTAGGGTTCAATTCTCACTATGAACTAGTTGCTTATTTTCATGCATGTTACTAGGATATTGGCTGTTTATTAGTACTTATAAAGCACATATTAGTGCCTTATACTGCATGAACATATTCTACATCCCATAATCCTACCCAATACTTAAACTTAACAACTACCTCACTAACTATTAGAAAACAGTAATTAGGAGTTTGAGGCAAAAGTCAGCGTTAATAGTGAGAATTGGACCCTAAACTGAAGTGTGACTTAAAGTTAATATTTAAATTATTTAACAACATTTTAAAATGTAAAAATTTTAATTATTTATGCCATTTTCCGAAAAAAATACTTTTTTTGAACTCCTCCTAGGTCGTTGTTACATGTTGTGTTTCGGTGCAGCGCCACCAACTGGTCCAGAGATACGAAAAATGGCTATCTTTGCTTATAAATTCTGAACGGTTTGTTCAGAAAGCATAAATGTGTTCTCATTAGATTCGGGGCGTCATGCTGAGTCCAATTATATTCAGTTTTCCCACATCGACCATTTTGGGAGTTGGCCATTTTGAATTTTGAGTAAAATAACGCTTGAACGAATCATTTCGAAACTCGGTATGCGTCATCGACACGATGCTCTGAAGGAGACTGAGAAGTTACAGACCAGCGCCACCTAATGGCGTTGGCTTATTTTAACAGGATTTTCATCTCCTTGGATTCCTGAATCCTTGCCGTGTCCAACGACACCAAACATGCTAGGTTTTGCCTTATGGTTAATGCAACGTTGTGATTCAGCGCTTAAACAACATTCACGAATATCTTAGAAACTGTTAGTCCGATCGAGACGAAACTACTGTAGGAAAATCAGAAACATGCCAAATGTCTGCAATCAAAGTCGGATGGGAGTAATTTTTTATGTGTTCATAGATATAAACGTTTATAACGAAATTAGATATTTTCACCAATTTTGACATGGGCACACAAAAGCATGACTGAATAGCAATTAATATATTTTTATCTTCATTTTATAGTAATATTAAACTCTAATTATAAAAAACATTGCTTACATTTGTTAATTACAATTGTACTGTAAAATAATAATAAAAATATATTTATGCCTTTCGAGCATTCAAACTCTCAAGCTTTAGCCGTTTTAAACCCTAGAACAATGCTGTAAACTATGCAAAAGTGTAAGTAAATTAAACTTGCTCATCAGTGACGGTTTTGTTCTCCAGAAGAACTCGTGATGAGAAGAGCTTCACAGAAGCATTAGAGACTCTTTATTGTGAAGCACAGAGATTTCCAGACTGGCACTGAACTCTTGCCTGTTTCCAGATGTCTCCATGGCGATCGGGCCGAGTGGGCGGGGCCGGGTGTACGGGACACACCCCTCTGGTTTTGCCCAGATGTTTCCACTGGCTGACAGACAGACAGTTGAAAACACAAAGTAAACTCGCTCTCCTGCATCACTGGAATGATCAGACCTGCTTTATCTCCGCAGGACGTTGGGAGGAATATGGCCGAATTGAATTAGATGCTGCTTCCACGTGATCCCGGCTAAATGTGTCTGATTTTGGGCTTTGCGCGTCTCGTCGGATGGAGCCCAGCGGCAGGCTGTTCAATTTCCCCGGCCGCCCGGCTCTGGAGAATTATGGCCGGCGGTAACGCTCTCGACACGAGTGTAATGAAACTCCCGCTCGAGCTGCTGCGGCGCTATTTCATCCCGCTCACCCTGTTCACCGCCGTATTAATTAAATATCCATTTATGGCGCTGTATCAATTTATGGCTCGTATCTGCTCCGCGAACCAGACCTCGCAGTACCTACAAACAGGCTTCTGACTCACATTATGTCTTTATGGTGCTCAGCTTGAGATGCTATTTGCTGGGATTGATTAGAACAGAATGAAGCTGAAGGAGCGCGGAGCCGCGCGGGGCAGCGGTGCATGCTGGGACGACCTGCTTTCCTGTTGGAGAGGTGATTTGTTGCGGGGTCACGCAGCTTCTAAATCGTCAGCTGTCAGAGGGACTCGTGTTCCTGCGCTGGGTTATAAAACACGACAAACCACAGACACTGCAAATCACACTCCACACTCACTTTCTTCACACATGTTCAGAGCTGATCCACTTCAGATCCATCCCAACATGCATTTACATGGGATTAAAAGAGGTGATGGCATTCTGGGATTCTGAGTTCTTTCACACCATATCAGTTATATATGATCATATGAATTAATTAATTTACTATTGTTATTAAACAATTAACAACAATGATGATGATGAAAAGAATAAAAATGTATATTATTAACATTTAAATATATTTAATATATAAATATTATTATAAATATATAAATATTATTATAAATAATTAATATTATTATTAATTAAATATGTTATTTGTATAAACGTATATATATATAATACTTAAATATTATTAATCATATATATACAGAGAGAGAGTATTATTATTATTATTAATATTTAAATAATTAACTTTATTATTATTAACACTAATTAATATGATTATTTATTAAATATTTCATTTTATATAAAGTTTATATGTATATGTTAATTATATGTATATATGTATAATATTATTAATCATATATAGAGAAAGAGAGTATTATTATTATTATTATTATTATTACACAAATAACGTCGATGATAATAATAATTGTTTATATATTTAATTATTATTAATATTAATAATAATAATTGTTATTATTAATTAAATATATATAAACTTTCATTAAAAATAAAATATTTAAATAATATATATTTATTTATTTATTTGTAAATAATTTATTATTGTTATTAAACAATTACCAACAACAATGATGATGATGATGATAATAAAAAGAACACAAATTTATATTATTAACATTTAAATATTTAATATATTAATATTATTATAAATAATTAATATTATTATTAATTAAATATTTTATTTGTATAAAAGTATATATATATATATATATATATATAATACTTAAATATTATTAATCATATATATACAGAGAGACAGTATTATTATTATTATTATTATTATTATTATTATTACTATTATTATTACACAATTAACAATAATGATGATAATAATAATGATTATTATTATTATTAATATTTAAATATTTAATATATTATTGGTATTGTTAGTATTACTAGTATTATTATTAATTAAATATTTTATGTATATATATATATATATATATATATATATATATAATACTTAAATAATATTAATATACATATATACAGTGATATTAAACAACAATAATGATGATAAGGATAATAAAATAATAATTAATTTTATTATTATTATTAACATTTAAATATTTAATATATTATTATTAACAATAATTAATATGATTATTTATTCAATATTTTATTTTATATGAAGTTTATATATGTTAGTTATATGTATATGTATAATATTATTAATCATATATAGAGAAAGAGAGTATTATTATTATTATTATTACACAAATATCATTGATGATATTAATAATTGTTTATATATTTAATTATTAATAATAACAATTGTTATTATTAATAATTAAATATATATATATATATAACCTTTTATTTAAAATCAAATATTTAAATAATATATATGTATTTATTTATTTGTAATTAATTTATTATTGTTATTATTATTATTATTATTATTACACAATTAAAAATGATGATGATAATAATTATTATTTTATTTTTTATCAATAATATGTAATTTTTTTATATAAATGTATATATAAAAAGTAATTTTATATATATATATATATATATATATATATATATATATATATATATATATATATATATATATATATATATATACATATATATATATATATATGAATTTAATGAATTTAATCAAGTTAAAGAAGACAACATCAGGTCCCGCCCTACACGTCTTCTCAGTGAATCTTCTTTGTTGATTCAGGTGTGTTTGTGTGTGTGTGTGTGTGTGTGTGTGTGTGTGTGTGTGTGTGTGTGTGTGTGTGTGTGTGTGTGTGTGTGTGTGTGTGTGTGTGTGTGTGTGTGTGTGTGTGTGTGTGTGTGTGTGTGTGTGTGTGTGTGTGTGTGTGTGTGTGTGTGTGTGTGTGTGTGTGTGTGTGTGTGTGTGTTGAACATCATCTTGTCTCTCTCAGTGA